>NW_006476548.1:0-333 GCF_000325575.1 Pteropus alecto | reverse complement strand
AAGTTAACTCAGCGGTGTGACATGTCCATCAATCACAGTGAGGGAAGAGGTCGGGAAGTCAGGCGTTATTTCATAAAGCTGCAGACACGGTGCTGCGGAGCCTCCGTTCACGGGAGGTGATCAGGTGACCGTTGGCCGGGGCGCCCGCGGGACGGCGAGCCCAGGCGCAAAGCAGAGCGGGCACCTTGCTGTCACAGTTAGCTCTTTGATGACGTGAGCGGGCACCTTGTTCTGCAAGGTGGTTGGGGCCTGGGTTCTGCAAGGCGGTTGGGGTCACCGCACAACTCGAAAAGCGTGCGAACAGCAGCCCCCTGCTCCGTTCTGCTTTGCTCG
>NW_006476547.1:0-333 GCF_000325575.1 Pteropus alecto | reverse complement strand
TTAAGCTATTTTTAGTTACTCACTCCTGTGAAAGAGAACTTGGAGTAAAGAGACTTGACTGTGTATCCTGGCTCTACCACAAAACACAGTTGCATACACTACATGCTCTCTGGATGATATGGAATGTGGAGGAGCCATCGTACAGCACTGAATGCCTAGGCCTGGTGGCAATAAAGACAGAAGGAAGGGATGGGAAAGCAGAAAACCTTCTCCTTCCATAGGTTAATGGGGCCTAATATCTTAAGGTTTAGTTCCTCCCGGATGCTGAAAACCCACTACACATACACCTCCAGACAAAGGCAGAATGCTGTTCTCCATGTGCAATCATCATTC
>NW_006476546.1:0-332 GCF_000325575.1 Pteropus alecto | reverse complement strand
TGAACATAGGGGTATATATAGCTATTTGAGTTAGTGTTTTTATATTATTCAGATAAATACCTAGAAGAGGAATTGTTGAAATGCATGGTAGTCCTATTCTTAATGTCTCGAAGAAACTCCATACTGTTTTCCATGGAAGCTGCATCAATTTACAATCACACCAACAGTGTACAAGGGTTGCCTTTTCTCCACATCCTCTCTAACACCTATTTCTAGTCTTATCGATGACAGCCATTCTAACAGATGGGAGATATCTCATAATGGTTTTTGCATCTCCTTAATAATTAGTGATGTTGAATATCTTTTCATATTCTGTTAGCCATTTGTATGTC
>NW_006476545.1:0-333 GCF_000325575.1 Pteropus alecto | reverse complement strand
GGGTTCCTGGCAGTTGCACCCCATTCTCCAGGGTTCTTGGCAGCTGCACCCCATTCTCCGGGGTTCCTGACAGCGCCCAGAGTGATTCGTTTCTCAGTGCAGATCGACCCGAGAAAAAAATTAAACTAGAGAGACTTTCGTATCCACACACGTCAGGTCTGAAGGGAACCGAGAGTTTATTCTGTCGAAGCTCCTCTTCATACACATGTCAACCTGACCCCGGAGAGGTTACGTGGCCTGTCCAAGGTCAGCCAGCCAGTCCGTACCAAATCCAAGCCTAAAAGTCAGACCTTCCGACTCTTAGTCCAATATTCTTCTTGTACTGGTTTTTTG
>NW_006476544.1:0-333 GCF_000325575.1 Pteropus alecto | reverse complement strand
TCCTACTCCAGGCAGGCAGTTGAGACACTGCCCCCACCCCTCCCTGCAGATGGGGACTGATGGGGGGATGTCACAAGGCTCTGTTCTGCAGGAGCAGCCCTCCCCCCCCAGGGCAGAAAGACCTCTCCTTCCCCCTCTCCCCCCAGGACCCAGCCCAGCACTGGGCAGCTACAGCACAGATGGCACTAGGAAGGTCATGTGACTGCAGAACCCCAGAATAGTCAGGTCTTTGCTCTTCCCCAGAACAAGAGAGAAACCTGCTCTCCCCACCCCCTCCAGTCCCAGGAGCTGCTCATTAGGCAGCTGGGTTCACACTGGTGGGGGTGAAGATGG
>NW_006476543.1:0-333 GCF_000325575.1 Pteropus alecto | reverse complement strand
GGGGTAGGTGGGATTCAGACCTGGGCAGCTTAGAGCCATAGCTCAAGCACGAAACCACCGTGATAGATGCCTTCTGTATCTGCCCTTCTGTCTGGAAGTGGTTTAAAAGGAGAGGCAGACCCTGGGTTGAATGCTGCAGTGATCAAATGATGTGTAAGACACGGACAGTGCCCCTAGGGGGGCCTGTTGTACCGTGGAGATGGACCGTGTGAGGCCATGAACAAGACAATGAGGTGAAGCTGGGTTAACTGGGACTCGCAGACACTTGGAGACCATGACATTGAGCACGCATTGTGTGGTGCCATTACAAAGTATAAAAGTGATTAGACTGTG
>NW_006476542.1:0-333 GCF_000325575.1 Pteropus alecto | reverse complement strand
GGCTGCTTGTGTGGAGGAGCCACTGGAAGAGGCTCTGGCCTGGTGAGCAAGTTGGGTGGGGCGGGGTCCCAGGGAATCACCAGGGTGGGGCAAACGATGTAAGCCAGGTTGATGGAGACTCAGATTTCATGCCCACTTGTACTGGACCGGCTGGGTGGGAGGGGAGCTCACAAAAGCACAGTGGCGCCTGCCAGTGCTTCTGTCCCCAAAGAGAGCTGCTCCTAACCCTGCTCCTCCAGCCCTCACCGTGAAGTTAGTCAGTTCAGTTCCTCCCTGTATAACCCCTGTACTTTGTGAGCTGCTGCCCCCATACCGGTGTTAGAGCGAGTGAAT
>NW_006476541.1:0-333 GCF_000325575.1 Pteropus alecto | reverse complement strand
GGTTAGGTTTAGTATTAGGGTTAGGGTTATGGTTAGGGTTACTTTTGGGATTTAGGGTTAGTGTTAGGATTAGGTTCGTGTTAGGGTTAACGTTAGGTTTTGGTTAGATTTTGATTAGGGGTAGATTTAAGGTTATGTTTAGGGTTAGGGTTAGGTGTACCTTAGGGTTATTTTTAGGGATAAGGTTAGTGTTAGGATTAGGGTTAGCTATAGTTTAGGGTTAAAATCAAGGTAAAGGGTTAGTGATACTGATATTTTTAGTGTAATGTTTAGGTTTAAGGATTTGAATTAGGTTTGTGATTAGCTTTAGTTTTATGACTAGGATCAGGGTTA
>NW_006476540.1:0-333 GCF_000325575.1 Pteropus alecto | reverse complement strand
GTGTGTGTGTGTGTGTGTGTGTGTGTGTGATAACAACATTTAGGATTTACTCTCTTAACTTTCAAGTATAAAATACAGTATTGTAAACTATATTCACCATTTGTACATTAGATCCCCAGAACATATTCACCTTATAACTTCCCCCAACTCCCAGCCCCTACAACCACTATCCTACTCTCTATTTCTACGAGTGTGGCTTTTTCAGATTCCACATATATCTAAAAACATACATTGTCATTCTCTGTCTGACTTTTCATTTAGCAGAATGTCCTCAAGGTCCACCCATGTTGTTAAAAAGGGCAGGATTTCCTTCTTTTTATAGCTGAATAATAT
>NW_006476539.1:0-332 GCF_000325575.1 Pteropus alecto | reverse complement strand
CCCCTTTTCTACAACCTAATATTTTTACGTTAATAGCGCACAAACTTGTAAGCATAAAACACGATTTAGACATGTTTTCAGCATCTGTGCGAAGCCCCTCTGCCCGAGCAGCCATGAACTGCATCCAGGACCGCAGCTTCCTCCTCCCTGGATTTTCTGACTCTCGGTACCTGGAGCTTGACTTCGAAAGATGACCTCCATTTCTTGTATTTTTATCGTGGAACTTTAGAATTGGTAAACAAAAATGCATGAGAAAAAAGGTCAATTAACTGCAGACACTAAAGTGAAAAGATTATGATGTGCGTGCTCGCATGAGAGAGCGAGAGGGAGAG
>NW_006476538.1:0-333 GCF_000325575.1 Pteropus alecto | reverse complement strand
TATAATATACGCATATTATATATGAACCGTTTGTAAGTTATAGACATGATACCTCTTTACTTATAGATGCTTTCATTTTGTATGTATTTCCCAAGAAAAAAGAAAATCTTACATTACTATAATATAATTGTCAAAGTCAGGAAATGAAAATTGGTTTGGTATTCATATTTCATCCATGAACCTTCTTCAGATTTTTCCAGTTGTCTCAATAACATCCTTCATAGGCAAAGAAAATCCAAGGTGATGTGCTGTGTCCAAGGTTCTGTTTCTTTAGTCTCCTTTATCTGGGACATTTCTTGAGTCTTCTTTATATTTGGAAGAGTATAGGCCAGT
>NW_006476537.1:0-333 GCF_000325575.1 Pteropus alecto | reverse complement strand
CTGGGGTAGGAGTGTCCAGCCCGTGCCCACCCTGGGGCTGGTGGAAACACCCAGAGAACCGCCATCCCAAACGTGAGAGGCCTCCAGGTTGGGGAGAGCAATGGGGACCGCCCTCTGCCTGGGGCTGGGGCGGCCATCCCCACTGACCGCTGCCGTGTGGTCTGCGTTCTCACCGATCTTGTCCACCTTGGTGCTGCTGGCCGGGTGGGCTACGTTGCAGGTGTAGGTCTGGCCGGACGCGCTGCTTTTGGGCACTGTCACCATGCTGCTCTGAGAGTAGAGCCCCGAGGAGTGCAGGGACGACGGGAAGGTGTACACGCCGCTGGTCAGGGC
>NW_006476536.1:0-333 GCF_000325575.1 Pteropus alecto | reverse complement strand
CCGGGCGCGGGGCAGCGCTGAGCCCGGCGCCCGCGACCGCTGTGCTTCTGTGAGTCTGCAGACCAGCTGCCCGTGTGGCTCTCTGCCACTTAGGGCCTCGTGCCTCTGCGGCCATGGGCGCTGGCCTCGTCAGCCCAGTCAGTGCTGGACGACCGCCTGGACGAGAACCCTCCCAGACCCCAGCCTATTGTCCCCACTGAGCCGTCTGTCGTCTGAGTCGTGGCTGGTGGCCCTGCTTCTGGCTGACTCCCAGCGGGCCCTGAGCCCACTGTCCTGTAAGCCCGGTTTGGCTCCATCGGGCTCAGCAGGCCTCTCGTCTGGCGTGACGGGGCT
>NW_006476535.1:0-333 GCF_000325575.1 Pteropus alecto | reverse complement strand
GCCCCTGCAGCTTCTCTCCCTCTCCCCAGAGTGGCGAGGGGACTCCCCACGTTACCGGGTTCTTCGAAGTGATGGTGGCAGGGAAGTTGGTCCATTCCAAGAAGGTTTGTGTCACCCCCTCGTTTGGGGCTCGCAGGCATCGGGGGTCGGGTGGGTGTCTTAGGCACAGCTCACTCCTTCCCTTTCCCTCCCGTCCCCAGAGAGGCGATGGCTACGTGGACACGGAAAGCAAGTTTCTGAAGCTGGTGGCCGCCATCAAAGCCGCCTTAGCTCAGGGCTGAGGTGCCCCGAAGGCAGAGGTGAGGGGTGCCCAGCTCCCGAATTCTGGAGCTG
>NW_006476534.1:0-333 GCF_000325575.1 Pteropus alecto | reverse complement strand
CTAACCCTAACCCTAATCCTAACACATACCTAAGTCTAACACCAACCCTAACTCAAAACCCTATAACTATCCCTAATCCAATCCTAACACTAAAATTTACACCAACTATAAGACTAACCTTAACCCCTACCCTAACACTAACACCAACCCTAACTCTCAAACATAAACCTAACCCTAACCCTAACCCAAACCGTAACCGTAACCCTAAATTTTACACTAAGAATAACCTTAACCGGAACTCCTGACCCTAAACCTACCCCTAACCCTTACTTAGTTCTTAAACTAACTAAACCTAAACCTAACCCTACATTGAACCCTAAACTTAAACGTAAC
>NW_006476533.1:0-333 GCF_000325575.1 Pteropus alecto | reverse complement strand
AATAATAGCAAATATTTAATCAGTCCAAATGGAAACTACCTAAGGATCCAGCCATTTCTGATCCACTTCAAGCAAACTTCGCAGCTTCAAGATTCCCTACTTATAAAACAGATATGGGCAAAATATAATGCCATGCAAGCAGTCCAAGGTATTATACTATTCCCTACATATTTATTAATGTATTCAAAATATATCTTGCAAACGCATATTACATACCAGTCTCAATATTGTGAAAGATATTTCTTGTCTCTATGGAACTTATTAAATAACAAGGAAATGGTCCAACAGGTAACATAACGTGGTGAGAACTGTCATGACAGAGGTACAGCATTC
>NW_006476532.1:0-333 GCF_000325575.1 Pteropus alecto | reverse complement strand
CTAAGCCTAAACCTAAATTTAAGTCTAAAACTAACCATAATCTAACTTTAACTCTAATATTAATGCAATTCTGATCCTAACCCTAAACCTAAAGATAATCTGAAACCTAATTTTAACCCTAATCCTAAACTGTACACTAACAGTAACACTAACCGTAACCATAAATCTACCCCTAAACTAAACCTAACACGAAACCTAACGGTAGCCCTAACATTAACTTAACACTAACCCTGACCCTAATCCTAATCATAAAACTAAGCTAATCATAACACAATTTTAACCTTAACACTAAATTTTACACTAATAATATCCCTAACTCTAACCCTAATTTTA
>NW_006476531.1:0-333 GCF_000325575.1 Pteropus alecto | reverse complement strand
AGAGGCTGATCTTGAGTAGAAATGTGGGGCAGTTTTTGGCAAGGATATGGGGCACAGCTCCCAAGCTTGAATGAGTACACATGTCCATCAGGGACAGTGGCCTAGAGCCATCACAGAGCAGGGGACCTCACCCTGACCTCACTCACAAAAACCCTGGGAGAGCAGGATTTGATAGGGAATGTGTACTTATTCACTCGCTGTCACGTTTTGTCCCCATGCAAACACTGTCAGGTAGGTAAGCCCCATTCTACAGATGAGGGGATCCAGGCCCAAAAGAACAAAGTGGCTTGCTCAAAGTCACGCAGCTGGTAAACAATGATGCTTGGGGACCCC
>NW_006476530.1:0-333 GCF_000325575.1 Pteropus alecto | reverse complement strand
GTGACCCGCCAGGCCCGGCCAGGCCCGCGCTGCGCCCCCCCCGTTCAACTGGGGGAACAGAGATACCCCTCTCGGCTGCGGGACTCGTCCGTCGACCGTCGGAGCAGCTCTCGGCGACCTACACTCGTGCAGGACCCCGATGTCGGCCTCACTCTCGCTTGCTGACGGAGGAAAGGAAAAAGCCGGCAAAGACGGATGCGGCGTGCCCTCAGGGGCCTGACTCAGGTGTGTGGGCGACGGGCGGAAGGAGGAGCCGGGAAGTGCCTGGAAGTGGAGGGACCGGGCTGGCTTCGAATGGACGCGGGGCCACCGCCCACCCGGGAAGAGGCCCAG
>NW_006476529.1:0-333 GCF_000325575.1 Pteropus alecto | reverse complement strand
GGGTCTTTCCTTCCTTCCCTCTAGTGGGAGAGATGCAGTTACCTTGGAAATGAATGGCTTTCTCTTGGCCCACCATTAGGAGGGTCAATAACAAGGTCTCCAGGTGCCAGGCAGCTATCGTCACTGACAGAGCTGGCCCCAAATCCAGACGGCCTGGCATCCAGCAGCCTGGCACCACTGACTAGCTGCTTCCTTTTCTCACTCAATGAAATGAAGAGGCCACAGCTGGAAGAGGTCCCACTGATGCAGGACGGGGCGAATCCCTCCGAGTGGGGATGTAAGTCCTACACCAAACGGAGCAGGAAAGAATTCAAGAGCAAGCCAGAGTTAGAG
>NW_006476528.1:0-333 GCF_000325575.1 Pteropus alecto | reverse complement strand
TAGCTCCACATCAATAGACCCAAAGGGTGGACTTGGCAGGCACCACAGCCTTGCTAAAGCAAATCCTGCTCCATGAGGTCAGACTCCACACAATAGCTTTTTCACTGAGGTCATGGCCAGTTCTCACAGCAGTTAGTTTGAGAGTCAATCCCATGTACTGACATGCCAATAGCAACTGAGGCTCTACTACAAGAGGAGAGTATACACAAGCCACACAAAACCCAGGAGCACCTGGCTTAGGTGACCAGGGAGAATGTGCCATTGGGTCCCATAAGATACCTGCTATGTAAAGCCGCTTTGCCAAGACTGGGAGACATAGCACATCTACCTAAT
>NW_006476527.1:0-333 GCF_000325575.1 Pteropus alecto | reverse complement strand
CGACAAAATGACGCCCATGCACAGCCACGCGCAGCCCGTGCTGGCACGCTCTCGCCCGCGGCGACTTACAAATAAAAAGGGCGAGGGGGTCGTGCAGTGGGGGCGTCAGGTCTTCTGTGAGCGGCGCCCTCCGTGGCCCGTCACTGGGAGCCGTTTCCTCCCAAGAGAAGGTGTTAAGAAACCTTTCTCTGACGTGAACAAGTATGAAATAATCTACCAGAATCTCTGTTTGTAAAGAAACTCTCGAGTTTACCCCCCTTCCCCCAAAAGTTTCGCTCAAAATTCTTACCTTCAGTTCCTAGTGAGCGATCTGACTTTGTGACACGTGCACAC
>NW_006476526.1:0-333 GCF_000325575.1 Pteropus alecto | reverse complement strand
CAACAAAAGCCCTAGGCAATCTGCAGGTTGGGTGGGGTTGGCTGATCTCCTCAGGCCAGCAGCTTCCTAATAGCCCTGTGAGAGGGGGTCTGCACGTCAAGCTGGCATGGTCTGTAGATTGCCTGATACTAAGGCACAATGGTGGCCACCCTTCCAACCCTTGCTCTGGTGCCAGGCAATGCAGACCTTCTTGGTATGATCCCACACGAGCCTTTGACTCATTGCTGGTGCCCTGAATGAGTGTCTGCAGGTCAGAGAGCCTATACATGGTCCTTGCAAAGGGATGTCTAGGGTTTCTGTCTCCTTCTGTCTCACCCAGATGGCCAGAATCCC
>NW_006476525.1:0-333 GCF_000325575.1 Pteropus alecto | reverse complement strand
CTCATGGCTCTACCCAAGCCACACCCAGTTGTGTACCCAGCCAGTCCTGTGCCCCTTGCTAGCAGCTCCAAGACCCACACTGGTGGCAGGTGGCCTCAGTTTCTGGTGTGGCCTCTAGGGGCAACTATAAGCACAGCATCCATGGATTGTTTGCTGAATTTTAACAGATGGCCCCAAGGGGAACAGGCTGGGGCTAAACTTGGCTCACAGTTGAACCTCTCTCAGGATTGTGCCACTGGACACAATACACAAGCCCACGCTAATAAGACTGGGAGAGTTAGGAGCTTTGCTTAGTACGTAGAAGCAGACACAGAAAGGCAACCAAAATGGGAA
>NW_006476524.1:0-332 GCF_000325575.1 Pteropus alecto | reverse complement strand
GCAGCAGCCATCCTCCACCATCGCTTCACTCCCCCCAGGCCCTCAGTCCTTTGTGGGCTCTGAGCCTATCACCCGCTCCCAGGTACTAGCAGGAAGTTCTTTCTTCTGGTGTGGAAGGGTGGTAGCCAGGAGACCGAGCTTTGCTCATTCCGTGGATACCACATCTCTCCATCCCTCTCCGACTTGGCTTTGGAGTTCTTTTTATGGTGACAGGGCCTGATGTATATAATATGCAGTATATGTATTAGAAATATAATGCTTGTGGCTAAAAAAATAAACAAAAAAGCATATGTTTCCAATATTTTGTAAATAAATTTAGTTGATCTATACCT
>NW_006476523.1:0-332 GCF_000325575.1 Pteropus alecto | reverse complement strand
ATCTATAAGTATGAGGAAATGTGGAAAATGTTATTTATTTTTACTTCTCTCTACAATGAGTGATCAAGTCTAAGATTTTTCTTATCTGAAAGTATCCAATATCCTGCTGCCAGCTTTATCTTCCTCAAGAAAAGATCTGATCATGTCACACATAAAGCAGAAAGCCTCCAGGCTGAACAAGCCTCATTCTTCTAATTGTATCTAGAAAAATCCACCCTCCCTGAATGCTGTCACGTTTCATATTCACTGAGAAAAGAGGAGGGGAAAACAATGAACATGGACATGGAGACCTGACATATGTTAGACTCTAAATGTCCCAAGCATTAATTCAA
>NW_006476522.1:0-333 GCF_000325575.1 Pteropus alecto | reverse complement strand
TATTGGTTTGGAAGTGTTAATACTTGAGAAAATATAACCAAAGTAAAATGCTTAGTGGATGGGCTCAACAACAGAATGGATAGGACAGGAATTAATGAGCTGGAATTTAAAACAATAGAAATTACCCAATCTGAACAATAGAAAAAAATGAACCATTCAGAGACCTGTGGGACTATAATAAAAGATGTTACATTCTTTTCATTAGAGTCTTAGAAGGAGAAGAAAAAGAAGTTAGGCTGAAAAAATACTCAAAAGAAATGACTAAAAGCTTTCTACATTTGTCCAAGAGACATAAACCTATAGGTTCAAGACATGAGCAAACTCCATACAGGA
>NW_006476521.1:0-332 GCF_000325575.1 Pteropus alecto | reverse complement strand
TTTTAATAATTAAATTTTTATATATTTAATTATTCTATTTATTATATCTAAATTTTGCTATTTAGATATACTATCTAGTATATATTTATTCAACATTCTGGTTAACAACATCACACTTCTTGGTATGTTTTTTGGTTTGTTTTGTCTGGTTTTGCAATGTAGTCCCAAAATAACAAGTTAACAAATCCCTTCAAGCATTGTTAAGGAAGGAAATATAATTCCAAAGACCCAGCTAATGATGCACAGCCAAGATTTTAATGTCATGGCTCAAAGTCCAAGTTAGAAATCTTCTTTATATAAAATGCAGTGTTAGTAAAGATTATTGTTAGCTA
>NW_006476520.1:0-332 GCF_000325575.1 Pteropus alecto | reverse complement strand
GGGGGACCCCGGCATCGGGGGACCCCGGCATCGTTTCAGTCTGTCCTGAGCTCGGGGAAATCCTCCGTGTGTCAGGGGAGGAAGGAGCGGGGAGAAACCTCAGAGGCTGACTCTGCACGGCAGGGATGATGCACCGAGCCTCAGCTCGGGGATGCGTAATGGCGTCCTCGAATGCCCTCTGCAAGGAACGGAGGCGCGAGGACCGGACGATGCCGGAGCTCGGGGAATCTGTGGGTGACGAATGTCACCTCCTTCTAAGCATCGTGCAGCCGTTGCTGCTTGTGAAGTGCAAACTCAGGGCTCCGCCACCTGTGCGGCGGGGGAGGCTTGGC
>NW_006476519.1:0-332 GCF_000325575.1 Pteropus alecto | reverse complement strand
ATAAAATTTTCTTTATACTTCCTCGGAATTTTGATTTTCATAGTCTTGAGCAACCGTTTGACAATCTGCAAAGCCAGTGAGGATGAAAGTGGAAATTTAAAAGGGTGTGTCACCATGGTGCACATGCTTGGAATTTAATAAAGGTCTCCTTTTTGAAAGTACAGGAATGTTTACGAGGAGAACACATGTTCGTCACATATTGATTGTTCTTACAGTTAGGCTTGAGAATGGTTCGTAAAAAGTCAGCAGGGCATTAAACATGGTTGACTGTGGCCCATGACATATGGATGCAATAGTGGGCCTTATTCGTAAAAGCCTCATCGCGCGCCATC
>NW_006476518.1:0-332 GCF_000325575.1 Pteropus alecto | reverse complement strand
TGATAGGAAAACACTGGCCTTGTGCCTTGGGCCTAAAAGACCAGTCCACATTCACAAGGGAAGCTGATGTAGTGCTTTCTTTTAAGTGACGAGTGAATATAACTGAGAAAATTCACATCAACATGAAAATTTTTTAGTATGTATGGTTCTGAAGGAGGCCCAGACAGACATCGTACTGAACTCCAATCGAATCGCATGTCCCCTTTGTAAAGCTTACTGGAAGTCGACTGTATATGCGTGCAGTCAATTATCATTAATTCGCCTCTACTTTTCTCTGAATATCTGGAAAGTGGCCCTGTCATTAGAGGCATAAATCGCACATAAGCTTTGTT
>NW_006476517.1:0-332 GCF_000325575.1 Pteropus alecto | reverse complement strand
CATTTCCCACCTCACTTATAGACGGAAAAGCTGTGTTGATTATCAGCAAGAATCATTCTGACTAGATAGATATTGGTTGTCCTGATGTAGCACAGGTTTAAAAATTACAAGCTGCCCCACATGTGTGATTGTGTTTCTAGCCTTCTACAAGCAGGCAGAGAATAACTATAAGTGAGGTCTTTCCTATAAAGTAAGACCTTGTTCAACAGCACTTATCACACCTGTGTTACTTCTCAGATTAAGTGTAATAAAAAGAGGAACAACGACTTTAAAGACTGACAACCAGGTCTGGAACTTTTACTTAAAACTTTCAAAATAACTTACTTTTGAAA
>NW_006476516.1:0-332 GCF_000325575.1 Pteropus alecto | reverse complement strand
GAAGGAATGGGGTGGACAGATACAAAGACAGACTCAAAGACTAAAGTAGAAACAGAAATTGATGAAAATAATCACAGGGAACAGTCAGACACAAGCAGATTAAGACATGCTAAGGACACAAACATGAATATGGTACTGCCATTGCTTCAAAAAACAGCTCTAAATCGGGGGAAAGGGAGTATATTATCTAAATAGACAACTAAACAATTCGGTATTCTGTATTACCACATAAAAATAAATCTGGACAGATAAAAAGAGACTTTATTTGAAAGGATTATTGCAATAAAGGGAAGGAAACTTGCAATAGAGAAAACAATTCAAACATACAGCTG
>NW_006476515.1:0-332 GCF_000325575.1 Pteropus alecto | reverse complement strand
CTGAGAGATGGGGTTTGCTGGCTGTGATTCTCTCCAGAGTGATTCTGCAGTCCATGAATGGGGGAGCTGCTGAGTGAAAAGGCCAGAGCCCCTCCGCCCCCCATGTCACCTCTCTGAGGGCCCTGGCTCCCGATGGCCAGCGGTCACAATGCTGAGTCCTCGGTCGCCGTAAGCCTTTGGTGCCACACGAAGTGATGGTGAGTTTTAGAGGATCTAGTTGAATAAGTTATAGTTTGTATTCCTATTTACAAGGTCGGTCGGCATTAAACGAATAGAAATGTCTGACTCAGAAAAAACGTCATGGCAGAAAGAAAATGGGATTTTCTGAAACT
>NW_006476514.1:0-332 GCF_000325575.1 Pteropus alecto | reverse complement strand
CTTCCTTGGTTACATTTATTTCTAAGTATTTTATTCTTCTTGGTGTTACTGTAAATGGAACAGTTTTTTTAATTTCCAACATTTATCATTCTTATATAGATCTTCATGTTTTTACTATAGACACATATGGATCTACATTTATATATGCTTAAAAGATGTATAGAATTGTTCTCCAGGTGTTTTGAAATTCATATAAATACTATTTTTTACTATTTGCATATTCTTGGAAGTTTCTTTTATTCAATATTATACTTATAACATTCATCCATGTTTACACAATATGCTCTAATTCATTTATCTTTAGTGTTTGTATTAGTTATAAAATTTTTTTT
>NW_006476513.1:0-332 GCF_000325575.1 Pteropus alecto | reverse complement strand
TATATAATTATATAAATCACAAATTACCAATAAAAAAGGAAAGAATGTGGGGAGGAAGAAAGAGAAGGAAGGAGGGAAGAAGGGAAGGAAAGAAAGAAGGAAGCTAGAGGAAGGAAGACTACTTTGATTTCTCAGACAGAGTTAGGGTTGGGAGGTGGGCATATGATTTCTCAACTGCATGGTGTCCAACTTTCTTTACCAACACCCAGCATGAATCCAAAATAAAAACAGAATGACAGTTCTCTTTATTATAGCAAGCTGCATACAGGGTAATGTGGCTGAGACAATAACAATGAGTCACCTGAAAATAGTCAGAGGTAGAAGAGAGTGTG
>NW_006476512.1:0-332 GCF_000325575.1 Pteropus alecto | reverse complement strand
ATGCAATTCTGAGCTACAGACAATTTTTTAAGTTTCCCCAGTTTAGCAGTTCTCAGAGACTGTCATACATGCATGTGAATTGGGAGTCCTCTGGAATGAATTTTATAGTAAGCCGTGCTGCCCCCAATTAGATGAGTTCCCTGCAAAGATGACGTTTCAGCGTGTTTTCCTGCACGGTGAGCAGCTGCTCTGCCGTGAGGTCCAAGAGCGTCACGTACGTGTAAACGGGCAACAGTTCCGGAGTCGCTGATTCGGCGCGTGGCAGCGCAGTGCGGCCCGCTCCAGGGACGCTTCCGCCAAGGAGCAGGGGCGCTGCTCGGGGCGCGCACGCC
>NW_006476511.1:0-332 GCF_000325575.1 Pteropus alecto | reverse complement strand
GGCCCGTCGGGCGCGGCTGTGGGGCTGTGAGTCGGCTCAGGAGTCGCCGATGCGGGGAGAGCTGAGGGCGGCAAAAGCAGTTCCAGACACGCGGCGGGCCCCCTGCGGTTCTGCTCAACAAACTGTGACGCTGCCGACGTCCACAAAACCGCGAGGAAGGAGACGGTTCCTCTCAGACCCAACGTCTCCTCGGCCGAGCTGCACCGGCTTCCGAGGCATTTACGCTGACGGCTGGGTCCCCAGTTCCTTTCCTGCGACACAGAAGCCTCAGAAATGAGGTGGACGACGGACCGGGGCTGACACAGCTCTGCTCTCCTCGTGTGGCTGTCCTG
>NW_006476510.1:0-332 GCF_000325575.1 Pteropus alecto | reverse complement strand
CATGTCCGGGGGAGGGGGTTGGTATCTTTCACCCCAAAGCTCGGTTGTTCACTAAAATAAGTTCTTGTTCTGCCCACGGGGTTGTTCGCGGAGTCACGTATGGCTCCACGCTGACGTCTTCGGGAGCTTCCAGACACCCCCATCTTGCTGTCCCACGGCGGCCCGGCGGCCCGGCGGCTCGGCGGCCCGGGCCTCGTAAGCACCAATGTGGCAGGACGGTGCAGGTGCCGAGTTCCTTCCAGCTTCACCTTCCCCCGCACACCGGTCGGGGAACCGTGAAGAGCGTGTGCGTGTGTGTGTGTCCTTTGCCATCGCGGTCTGATTGACAAAGG
>NW_006476509.1:0-332 GCF_000325575.1 Pteropus alecto | reverse complement strand
GTCTGCTTATAAGAGGCATTTAAAAGCTTTGCTTTTTTCAGATTTTTCTTTTAACATTCTTTGTGCTCTTACTAGGTGCTAATACAATTACATATTTCTTTAACCTTCAATAATAACCTTTTGACTGTAATTACCTCCACTACTCATCAGGAAACTGAGACTTAGGTTAGAAAACTTACTGAAGGTCAGCTAATAAAAGTGGAGCCAAGATTCAAACTTTGGTCAATCTTAGGCCAAAACCCATGTCTTAAGCACTACCCTATCCTTACCTGGTGATCATTAAGCTGTGCGTCTTAAAATAAGTCATCCATAGAAAAGAACAAGAACCACAT
>NW_006476508.1:0-332 GCF_000325575.1 Pteropus alecto | reverse complement strand
TTCCTTTCCTCACTTCCTTCTGAAGCCCCTGCAGAGAGTTAAACTGCTTCCAGAAACATCTTTTTAGTTTCTTTTCATGCTCGTTTAACGTCAGCGTCATGCTGGAGAGTTCGACCCTTCTCTCTGTACATGACTAACCACCCTAGGACCGAGCTAAGTCATCTCTGCAAGGTTGTTGTCTTTGAGTTGATGCTGGGGGTTGAAGTCCCTGTGGCAGGCAATCAGGAAGGGAAGATGGAGGTAAGACGGGAGAGAAGAAGCACAAGCCAATATCCACGAGCCCAAGCTGGAGTCTACGAGAGGGGACCGAAACCTGTATCAGTTCTTTTTGC
>NW_006476507.1:0-332 GCF_000325575.1 Pteropus alecto | reverse complement strand
TGAAGTCTAGCATGAGGCTGCCTGCGCAGGCAGAGCGAAGACGGGGTAAGCGATCGAGTCTCGGGCACAGATTATTACTGCTGGGCACTTCCAGGTTTTAAGTGTCTTTGCTTCTGAGTTTCTGCTGCTCAGGCTATGATGATGCCCTTAAATCTCTCTCCGAGCGCCTTCCCAGCTCTGTTTACTATTTCTCTAATTCCTGTACTGGCTAAACCTCTTCACTGTCTCCTTCCAGTTCTGCACCTGCCCTAGGAGATCTTTCAGGTTTTTGTTTCCTAGATGACTTTGGCGGAAAACCTCCAGAGCAAAGGAACGATATTTTCGATTAGTAA
>NW_006476506.1:0-332 GCF_000325575.1 Pteropus alecto | reverse complement strand
CCGCGGAGCCCCCGGGCCCGTGGCTTCCGTGTCCCTGCCCTCTCACAATTCTGGTTCCCTCTCCTTCCCCGCCCCCCACACCCTCATACCCACCAGCCCCCCATCTCTCCTCGGCATTTGGAGGTCTGAGACGGCCCCATAGGGCTAAAACGGGTGTCAGCAAGCTCTGTTCCTTCCGGAGCCTTTAGGGGAGAATCCGTCTCCTCGGCTTTTCCATTTTCTAGAAAGTACCCAGGCCTTCCTGTAAGTCCAAGAGCACCTCATTCCCGGCTGTACTTCGACCTTCGCTCACACCCGTCCTGTCCTCTGCTGGGGGCTTTGTCCCCGCCTCT
>NW_006476505.1:0-332 GCF_000325575.1 Pteropus alecto | reverse complement strand
CGGTGTTTAGAAGGGAAATTAATTCGTGGAGTCATGATGGCTCCAACTATTAGCACCATCATTTTAAGCCAAGGCCTACCTTAACAAGCAGTGCTTTGATCTACAGAGCTCAAATATAACTAACCAAATAAAGTAGCGACTTTGAACAAGCCATTTCTAAAGACCAAGTACTTAAACTAAAGTAACAATTGGGACTTCGGAACCAACAATTCCATCCTATCCATGTATAGTCCCATAGGGGAGATAGTTTATTAGCTTAATCTTGCTTCTACTACATATTACTAATTTTCTGAAGCTATTGACAAAGGAAAAGCTCCTCTTAGTACTTTTGC
>NW_006476504.1:0-332 GCF_000325575.1 Pteropus alecto | reverse complement strand
TAATGAAATGCTGCTGGCACTGTGGAATCAGCTGCGCTCTGATCAGCAATTCATTCTTATTCTCGGGAAAGCCATAACCAGTGAGGTAAGGCTGGCCGATTATCTCCCTGATGAAGCATCAGGATGGGGCAGCCAGTTGGTGGGGGAGCTGGCTGATCTGAAGCCTTGGGAGCTGAATAAGGTTATACTGCCTTTGCATGCTACCGTGCTAAATGTCACAGACATTATGGACTAGTTGTCACACAAACTTGGACGCTACTATTATGTGGTGGACTTGGCAAATACCTTTTTCTCAACTGCCATAGCTCCAGAAAGTCAAGAACAGTTTGCCT
>NW_006476503.1:0-332 GCF_000325575.1 Pteropus alecto | reverse complement strand
GGGTCTGAATTCTGACTCTTTCACTTATTAGCTGTGTGATCATCTCTCTGAAACTTAGTTTTTTAACTTTGAATGAGTATCCATGGACCAGCAGAACCAGCCCATGCAGAAAAGTGAGGGAGGGGGAGGTGTTTGCTGCAGTCCAGAAGTCTGATTTCAAATTTAGAAAACAGGAAGGAGCAGAGGTCTCAGGAAGGATACCCTGGGCCTCTAGGATCGAAAGGAATCATGTTGAATTGTGGCTCTGGAAACCCCTGTGTCCATAAATCTGGGGAGACGGATGTGGTTGGAGTGGCCTCTCTTCCCTAAAAGATCTGGGGGCAACACAGCCT
>NW_006476502.1:0-332 GCF_000325575.1 Pteropus alecto | reverse complement strand
ATCTCACAGGCCAGTTTAAAAGAAAAAGCTAGGTCAAGCTCTTTATTTTGCTAAGTAGGAACACTTACCCGCCCCCCCCCCAAAATACCAACTATGAGCATCAAATTTTTATGAAATAAATGACATTCGACATATAAACTAGTGGAATAAATAATCAGAATAAAGAGTCTTTGTTTAAAATGGATCATTTAGATTTACATAACGCTCACTACAGTGTCCTTTTATTCTCCAGGGGAAATTTTATCATCCACCAGGATCAGTACTCTTCCATGGATCTGGATACTGAGTGCAGTATCGGGGAGGGTGTATTTGCATTTGGGAAGAGGTGAGGA
>NW_006476501.1:0-331 GCF_000325575.1 Pteropus alecto | reverse complement strand
TCCGATGTCGATGTGAAGAACCAGGCCGCCCAACTTCCAAGAACACAGTTTGGGATCTGAAAGTCAGTAACTTATCTTCGTAAAGCTAACTTTTGAAGCTCTTGAAGTAATAAAATAAAAACCGATTTTGTTCGCTTACACTCTAGTAAATAAAGAACAAAATTATTTATCAATTTATCTTAAACGAACAAAACCAGTGTCACACTTTTTACCACATGCTGGTATATGGAATACCTTAAACAAAGATTCCTGTTTTAAAGCGTTTTTCATTCTCTTGTCACTTAGTTTTCTTGAAAGTTGTGCTTTTGTTTGTTTGTTTGTTTGTTTGTTT
>NW_006476500.1:0-332 GCF_000325575.1 Pteropus alecto | reverse complement strand
CTTCAGAGACCCATCCTATTCTGGGCTTTCTGTTTGTGTCTTTGCATAATGTGCCCACCTATGTCACTTACTGCACAGCCCTGATTCTGTTGATAGTCTTTAGCTAAGGCTAGAAACTGATAAGCTGATACAGTGGTTAAACTCAGAGCAGACGGGACACAGACAGCCCCAGGCTGCATTCCAGCTCTACCCCTTACCAGCTGTGTGGGCTTTCCAGGCTCAAGTCCCTCCTGGTGAAATGGAATAATGATAGCACCTACCACAAAAAAAATCGTGGTGAAGATGAGCTAGTCTATATAACACACCAAGAACAGTGCCCCACAGAGTGATTT
>NW_006476499.1:0-332 GCF_000325575.1 Pteropus alecto | reverse complement strand
ACCTCACACCTGTTAGGATAGCTATTACCAAAAAGTCAAAAGATAACAAATTTTGGAGAGGATGCGGAAGATAAAGAGAACTCTTAAATATTGTTGATGGGGATGTAAATTGGTACAGCTGTTATGGAAAATAGTATGAAAGTTTCTCAAAAAAATAAAAATAGAACCATCATATGATCCAATGCTCTAACTTCTTGGTGTATATCCAAAGGAAATAGAATAACTGTCTCAAATAACTATTTACACCCACATGTTCGTTGCAGCATTATTTAAAGTAGGCAAGATATGAAGACAATCTAAGTATTTATTGATGGATAAATGGATAAAAAAAA
>NW_006476498.1:0-332 GCF_000325575.1 Pteropus alecto | reverse complement strand
TGCCGGATGGACAAATGGCCCACTCCGAGTCCCACGCCAACACGTTGGTTCTAGTGCTGGCCACTCTGAGACACCGCTGACCCCCTTCGGGGAACCCTCTGGCCACCTGGGAAGGACAGGAAAAGGGACGGCCCCAAAGAAGCCTCTGAGCCGGCTAAGTCCCGCCACACCCTGGCCGGCCACACCCTGCAGACCGAGGATGCAGGAGGCTCTGCCCACTGAGCCCCGCGCACGCCCAGGCCCTCGGCGAGGCCGCCTATAACTCTGTGCACGGACACCGACCGGGTTTCGGGGTCTTGTTTATTTTCACAGGTCAGAGCTGACAGCAAGGG
>NW_006476497.1:0-332 GCF_000325575.1 Pteropus alecto | reverse complement strand
AATCAAGTCCGAACTCTCCCATGGACCAGCTCGTCTCGCTCTCTTCCTCCCGCCTCTGGACACACCATCCTAGTTCCCACCCAAAGCCCTGTGTATGAGTTGCTTTGTCTACCGGGCCACGCTGCCCTTTGGGTCTCCCCGTGGTTAATCCAGGCCTCTAGTCGGGTCCCCCTGGGCACCCTCTCTGGAGCCCTTCCTCTCATGGCATCCGCTCTGCTTCTGCAGCTCAGTCCTTGGTCTCTGAAGCGATTTTGCTAATTCATGGTCTACTCATGTCCACCCCACCAGAACGAAAGCCCCTAGTGGACAGAGACTCGCTCCGTCTCGATCTC
>NW_006476496.1:0-332 GCF_000325575.1 Pteropus alecto | reverse complement strand
GGTTTCTTTTTAGGTTTCCTATCTCTTTGATATTTCCATGTTGTTCACCCATCATTTTCTTGGTGTTCTCCCCATCTTCCTTTATTTGAGCATTTTAAGATAGTTGTTTTAAAGTCTTTGTCTGGTATATCTACCATTCGATCTTTTTCAGGGACAATTTCTGTTTATATACATTTTGTTCCTTTGAATGGGCCATACTTTTCAGTTTCTTTGTATGTCATGTGATTTTTAGTTGAAAACTGGACATTTGGATCTAATAATGAGAATTTAAGATCAGATTCTCTCCATTCCCCAGGAATGTTTTCTGTTTTCCTTTTTGTTCTTGTTGTTGT
>NW_006476495.1:0-332 GCF_000325575.1 Pteropus alecto | reverse complement strand
GGAGAACCAGGAAAGCTGGTGGTGTAATTCAGTCCGAATCTAAAGGCGTGACAATCTGGGGGCTGACGGTGCAAGTCCTAGTCTGAGCCTGAAAGACTGAGAACCTGGAGCCGATGTTTGAGGGCAGAAGAAGATGGATGTCTCAGTTCAAGCGGAGAGAGTGAATTCACCTCTCCTCCACCTTTTTGTTCCTCTCAAGCCCACGGTGGACTAGATGATACCTACCTGCACTGGAGAGCGTGATCATCTCTACTCTGTTTGTTAATACAAATGCTAATCTCTTCCAGAGATACCCACACAGACACACCCAGAAATAATGTTTTACCAGCTCT
>NW_006476494.1:0-332 GCF_000325575.1 Pteropus alecto | reverse complement strand
CGGCCTCTGCCGGGGTGGATGCCATTGTCTCACTTCTGTGTGGGCGACACCCCTGCTCCATCTGATGTGCTGCAGGGCACAGGCTGCAGCTGGCCCTGCGGACCCATGGACCCACGTGAGACCGGGAGAGGTACGGCTTTCAAGAGGCAACGGTGTGGCTACAGAAGGCAGCTTCTGATCTGGGGACACAGATAACACTTAACAAACCCTTAGGGGACGGGCGGCTATGAGGCTGAGGGGGCCGTGAGCGTGCGTTTTATTTGTGTGACCGGGGCGGTGTGGTCCAGGTGAGGTGGACAAAGCCCTCTATCCCGTCACCGCCACCCCACCCC
>NW_006476493.1:0-332 GCF_000325575.1 Pteropus alecto | reverse complement strand
ATTGCTACCCCTGAGCACCTCTGGAGCACCTCTCAGATTTATTTTGCTCTGTAAGTTCCCAGGTGCTCCCTACCTGGCAGACAGAACAGCAGCATTCAGCCCAGTGTCAGCGTGTGTGAAGCCATGGGTGAGTGCCGATGAATTGGCTCCTAACGTGGCTTCCCCATAACTTGCTATGTGACCTTAGCAAGTCACTCAATGTCTCTGGCCCTCCTAGGAGAAGGGGCCCTTGACCTCACTTGGCAAGAGATGGATACAAAATGCCTTGGAAGGATAAAGGCCCACACAGAGAGAAGGCACTATTCATTAGCCTGACCCCAGGTGTCCCAAGC
>NW_006476492.1:0-332 GCF_000325575.1 Pteropus alecto | reverse complement strand
TGTTATGTTTGCCGGGCACAAATTTCCGCACATACCCATGAGCCGTATCGTTTATACCCTTTAGATCAGTGTTTCTCAACTCGGATGATTCTGGCCCCCAGGCAATGCTGGCAATGACCAGAAACATTCTGGTCATCACTACAAGGGCTACTGGCATCTGGCGGGCAGAGGCCTGGGTGCTGCTGACGGTCCCACCGTGCACGGGGCAGCCTCGTGCCGGCGAACGGCCCCGTCCCGCGTCGGCAGGGCCGGCGTGAGCTCTCTCCCGCGTGGAGCCGTCAACTTGCTTCCGTGGACCTTTAGTTCACACATCCCACAATCTGTCACATTAG
>NW_006476491.1:0-332 GCF_000325575.1 Pteropus alecto | reverse complement strand
GAGGTTTTTGCCAAATGCTCTGGAGACATGAGGGGTATGACTCAAAAACTCTATCAAAGCACAATAATAAAATGTACTTATAATTCCTCAAAGCACTGTGTATATGAGTGTATGTATATATAGGTGTGTACATAGTTTATAACATTTTTCAGTGGCATTTTAAACTGAAATCTCATATATTTTCAGTTACAGATATCTTCTTGGAAGGCAAGCTTTATATTCACATATTTTGTTAAGTGGTGCGTGGTTCTATATAAGGCACAAGATGTCTTTACTTTGGAAAGAGCAGCAACCAATTCCTGGATGGCAGGATAAGAACTGTGAAAGAATTC
>NW_006476490.1:0-332 GCF_000325575.1 Pteropus alecto | reverse complement strand
GAATCTTCATTCTGTGTGATTCTCACAATTCTATGGGGGACGCGCCATTTCGATGTTCATGTTTTGGTTGAGGAAAATTAAATTCGGAAGCTTAATTTCATCCAAGGTCACAGAGCCGGGAAGTTGTGAAGCCAGGACTTGACTCAGAGCTGTCTGACTCCAAATCGATCGTTTCCATAATCACCTCGCCACGCTGGGCCAGGAGCTTCAGATAGTTGGTAAAGACGCGTATCCTTTTCCAGGCAATGACTCCCTGCACCGCTTTAAACAAGGGTTACTCAAAGTTCCAGAAATCAGTAATCTCCATTATTTTGAATTTTTCCTACATGCAG
>NW_006476489.1:0-332 GCF_000325575.1 Pteropus alecto | reverse complement strand
GTTAAAAAGAACATTTCTGAGACCAGAGGATGAAGGGATTAAACGTCATACTTTAAAATTACATTCACCTATCTCCCTGTCTGCCTAACTAAATGTACGTTAAAATATCAATTTTTTTTCTTTAGGTACAAAGATGTTCATTATTTTTCTTTTAATGTAAAAAAAAAGTCCCCTTTTTCTTTCTCTCTCTCTCGTCATTTTCTTTGTGCTGCAGAAAACAGTCTAAAAAAAACAAAAACAAAAACAAAACAAAACAAAGCGCGTGTCTTGCTCGGGAGAACTGACCAACTCCGTCCGGTGCAGGAAGCAGCTCACTGTGTGCACGACACAGG
>NW_006476488.1:0-332 GCF_000325575.1 Pteropus alecto | reverse complement strand
GAGGGGTCTCTGGTCAAGATAAAAGAGTAGGTAAATGCTGTGCTCACCTCCTCTCACAACAAAATTACAATTAAAGTACAGAACAGCCATCACTGGGCATCGCCTGAAGTCTAGCTGAACAAAAGTCTAATAATTGGAGACACTCAGAAGAGGCCACCTCCAGACTGCTAGGAGGGGCAGAGGTGTGAAATGTGCTTGTCCTACACCCACATGCAGCAGTTGAGAATTGGGAAAGATATGTCAGCTGCAGAGATCCTCCCAGAGGAGTCAGGGGTGCCAGCCCCAGAGCAAGCTCCCCAGCCCAGGTTTCCAGTGCCAGGAAGAAAAGTCCC
>NW_006476487.1:0-332 GCF_000325575.1 Pteropus alecto | reverse complement strand
TCAGGTACGAATTTGTGGCTCCACGGCTGGGCACCTTTAAGGTCCACTAAAAGCTACAGAGTCCGAGTGGGCTCATCTGTAGCTCCATGGTGTATGGCATATGGTCCAGGGCGGCATTGGACTAGTCTCTGATCGTAAGTCACAAAGCTGTCTGCTATGGTCAAGCATCACCTAAGCTCGTTCAGGACGTGGCCAGAGGAACACCTGAATGGTCTCCTCTCTGGAAGAGGCACCCATCCTTGTTGTCTTTGCATCACTGATACAGAGTGGAGCGGGGGGACAATTAATTATTGATTCAGCTTAAGAATTGTCTATCTCCAAATGGCCCTTTT
>NW_006476486.1:0-332 GCF_000325575.1 Pteropus alecto | reverse complement strand
TATACTTGAAACTTATATAATCTTATTAACCAATGACATCTCAATAAATTAATTTCTTTAAAAATCCAAGCTGATGACAGAATGAACTGAATTGAAGAGAACGGGAGCAAATGTACTTGTGGGCAAAAGTCTGTGCGGTGGTTGGTCCCAAAGAGAACAATGTGAGGGTCAAAGATGACACATGAAAGAGACACACCAGGATGATCCTAAACAGGGTGAGCTAGTGCTCTATGATAGGATTCACAAGAATAAAAGTCACCATTTTCACGTGAGATAATACTTCATTAAGGAAGGGTCACGAAGTGTTTGGAGAAACATAGCAGAGTGAGAGA
>NW_006476485.1:0-333 GCF_000325575.1 Pteropus alecto | reverse complement strand
TCTATTGCCAGGAGGCTGCCCTCTCTGGGCACCCCTCTCATCCAGGAGACCCCTTCACCTGGTATCCCCAGGATAGGGGGTGAGGGGAGGTGGATGGGAGAAGCCCTTGGTACTTGCCTAGCTCTTGGCCAGGGGCAGGGACCTGCAAGAGAATGAGAAAGATGATGCTGGTCAAATACCAAGCCACCAAGCTTTTCTGTCGCTACACTCAAGCTGCCCTGATCTCTCATATTCCACAGTGGGCGGACGAACAGGGAAGGACATAAAGCCTGTCCTCGGGGACCAGTGTCACTGCCAAAACTTCCGTCCTCTCCCTCATCCTCACCCCAAAGG
>NW_006476484.1:0-332 GCF_000325575.1 Pteropus alecto | reverse complement strand
GCACCTCAAAACTCTTCCAACCTCTACCCATTACCTAGTTTCAAAGTCGCTTCCGCGTTTTGGCTATGTTTTCCAGCAGCACCCCCACTTCTTGGTACCCATTCCTCTCTTAGTCAATCAGGGCTGTTTTAACCAAATAGCCAGATGGCGGCGCAACAGCAGGCCTGAGAGGGTGGTGTGCAGCTGGCAGGCCGCCAGCGGAGCCCAACCCTCTGGGCTGGTGCATGTGTCCCGTGTGCACAGAGGTGTAAGAGAGGTGGGCGCAGGTGCTCTTTGGACATGCCTTTTGTTCTGCATGCCTGCAGAAATTCTGAAGCCGAAAAAGCCTGTCG
>NW_006476483.1:0-332 GCF_000325575.1 Pteropus alecto | reverse complement strand
CTTGGGAAACCCTACCTATAGCACCTACTGGAAGACTAAACTCACAGAGTTGGACAGCCAAAATGTCCTAGGCCCAGAGCTCTTAGTCCCGACTATTTCAAAGGGCCTAGCTTCACTCAGTGTCCAGGAACCTAAAGCATCTTAATGAGAGCCCTAACAATTGATCAGCCTGGAAGATCCCCAACTCCCGCGACCTGAGCATTCTCAATGGCTTCTCCCGAAAGACCTCCAATTTTGTCCCAAGAGACTACAAATACCACCAGCATGAGGGAGCCCAAATCATATCAGCCTGAGAGTCCCTTGCCCCGTGAAGACTGAGCCTGCTTTATATG
>NW_006476482.1:0-332 GCF_000325575.1 Pteropus alecto | reverse complement strand
GTCACAGTTCAAACAGAACTGTACTTAGATTCCAGCTTTGTCGGCTATGAGCTAGTGACCTAGGTTTCAGTTTTCTTCTCCAAGAAAAACAAGAACTTGAAAAATAACACGGAACCACTGCGCAGCCAAAATCCAGAGTGATGACATCGCCACACACTGGCGAGGACGTAGCCACAGGAAGTCTCCCCCGTGGCTGGTGGGAGTGCAAAACATGGAGCCACGCTGGAAGCGGTGCTCGGCAGGTTCTTACAAACCTAAACATGCCCTTGCCATGAGATGAAGTAATCACACCCCTTGGTATTTACCCCCAAAAGTTGAAAACCTGCATCCAC
>NW_006476481.1:0-332 GCF_000325575.1 Pteropus alecto | reverse complement strand
TTTTTTTTATTAGTAAAGGAAGCCTCTTTTTTAATAATGAAAAAATATTTTACTATATTTATATCTATAGTCCCAATTTTCTGCTTGTGACAATTTGGAAATATGAGAAATAAATAGATATAAATATGGATGTTTGCCTCTACTATTTGGAATAGCTTATCAAATTTGTCAGTCTGATTCTGAGGGAAGCAGCAACAGAAAAACAATCATCATAATTTAGGAGACTTTTTAATAACCCAGGTAAGATTATGATGAAGTAGGCAATGGATGACAAGTAGTCATTTTGGGTGCTTGCTCTTTGCTCTATGTTTCTGTCACAACTTTGATTTGGT
>NW_006476480.1:0-332 GCF_000325575.1 Pteropus alecto | reverse complement strand
AAGGGAAAACAACGGGAAAGATATTTTGTTTTCTGGTCCAGTCTTTCTTTAGATGTAGTCGTTTGCCCTTGTTTTTTTTATTTCTGCCCTAATTCCTGAAGTTTCTTCAAGCATAGACTGTGTAATCTGAGTTTTAGATTTATGTATTTTGTCTCTCCTTTTAGACATCTAGGATACTGGAGGAATTTAGAAATTTTATCTGTGAGTTAAAAAAGGTTCTGGTAGCCAAAGAACCATCTCCTGGCCCTTTACTCTGCTTTCAGAAGATTTCAGCAAACTAAGTCAGCCTGAGCTATTATTGCTTTTAATCTGAAGATTCTTTTTGTCTCCCT
>NW_006476479.1:0-332 GCF_000325575.1 Pteropus alecto | reverse complement strand
GATTTATTATATAAAGATCTCTCTTTAGCCTGCTATGAAGAAGGCTCTTTTTTTTGGTTTCTAGTAAGTGACATCTATGCCTCTTGGATCTCTTCTTTACACAAAGCCTAAATAATGTTTTTTTTCCCTTGTAGAAATTTAATCATACTTGCTACTCTCAGTTTCCGTCGCTTTTAGTGCTCACAAACAATTTTGATAGCATTTGCTCAGATACCCCTGGAGCTCTGCGATGTTCGGTCTCGGAGGTTATGGGGGGAGGGGCCTTCTGAGTTGAGAGTTGGTGGCTGCATTTCAGCCTCAGTTTTGCAACTGGGGCAGGTAAAAATCAACTG
>NW_006476478.1:0-332 GCF_000325575.1 Pteropus alecto | reverse complement strand
GCACTATCAACCGTCGACTCCGTTCCCAGCCCGTCCCCTCTCTAGAGAAGTGTGTGTGGGGGGCTGAGAAGTCCGAGCTTCCGATCACGACGTGGTCTTTCTGGTGACAGCCCCCGTCCGGGAGCCGCCCGGCGTGTCCTCATTAGAGCAAGGGATGCTCCTGGTACTGTGATCGCTTAGGAAATTACAGGGATTTTAGGGGCCCTGTTCCAGGGACCAGGGGCAGAGACCAGTATGTATCTTTTCTATTATGTCACCAGCATTAAACTGAGTTGCCTGATACACCATTCAGCGAGTTCACGAGCCAGTCTTCTGTTTACTGTGCAAGAACC
>NW_006476477.1:0-332 GCF_000325575.1 Pteropus alecto | reverse complement strand
CAGTCTCAGACAGCAGCTGGTCTTGCTGGGATCTGGAACTTCTGCTGGAATGCCTCAATGGTTACTGAACTTGCAGTAAGACTGAGGTTGCAGTGATCTGACTGCCATTGTCTCCCTGAGACCCCGTACCGCACTACTCACAAATTGTTCCAGGCGGCCCATTGACAGAAAACCTCCACTGTCCTACACCCAACACCCAGGTGGCAATCCACACAGGTGGCAAACTTTCCTAGCACAGGGCTCACACTGTACGCTAATCAGTTGGTGGCAGACCTCTGCTGTCTGCAAGAGTTGTAGTATTGCTTCCAGGAAGAGCAGGGATCTGTGGGACT
>NW_006476476.1:0-332 GCF_000325575.1 Pteropus alecto | reverse complement strand
CTGGGGGGCCGTGGGGGGCATGGCCCAGCATGCTCTCGCAGTTGCCCCACAATGATGGGCACTGGCTGAGAAGAATCGCATTGGGGCTGAGCCAGCAGCAGTTGGCACCGCGCTCATGGCTCGGTGGGGGCGGTGGCCCTACCGGCCCTGGTTCCCGGGAGAGGGAAGTAGGGGTGACGGGGGTGTCACTGGCAGGTCCACGAAGGGGGCGGCCGGGGATCGTGATACAAGACTGTGCGTGTGACAGGAACCAGTGAGCAGAGGCCGACGCGGCTTGCAGCCCAGACCAAGGTGATGTGGTTTCCTGTTTCCCCAGCTATGGAAGAACAGGG
>NW_006476475.1:0-332 GCF_000325575.1 Pteropus alecto | reverse complement strand
TTTTTTCTCACTTTGATATTGAGATAATAGACATTATTCTTAATATGTTTCAATTGTAATAGTTACTGCAAAAAATATACTTTGTCAATACATCCATTTTTGCCAAATACTCTTTTCATGGCCTCTTTCATATCTTTGTTCCTCAGATTGTAGGTGATGGGATTCAGCATGGGCATCACAATGATGTAATAATCGACAATATCATGTCATGGTCCAAAGAGTAGCTGGAACTTGGTCTCACATACATGAAGACGATGGTTCCATGATAAACTGACACTGCAGTCAGGTGACAGCCATATGTAGAAAAGACCTTCCATCTCCCCTCAGCAGAG
>NW_006476474.1:0-332 GCF_000325575.1 Pteropus alecto | reverse complement strand
ACGGCCCCTTTTCTTCCCTCAGAAAACCTTTTTCAGAGTAGAGACCACCCTTGACCCTGACGACCCAGCGGAGGGTGGGCTGTCGGCCACGCCCCGAAGGGCTGGCGCTTGGGAACATCTACCACGGCATTCGGTTCCAGCTTAAAGAGGGGGGAGACCCTGGGACTCCCTTGATAGAGTCTTTTAGTTTTGACAGAAAAAATTTGCAGGCTGCTGCCCCTCCCCCGACATGGCCACCGCCAGCCCCCCTTGGGCGGGCAGAGGCGGAACGGGCAAGGGGGCCCTGGCCGCCCCCCGGCCCAAAAGCTGTGTCTGTGGCCACATCCTTTTCT
>NW_006476473.1:0-332 GCF_000325575.1 Pteropus alecto | reverse complement strand
GGACCATCTGTTTAGTGAAAGCAGAACACCTAGCAGAATAAAATGATGCACCATCAGATGCTTAATTGGGGGTGGGCTAAGGGCTGCAAGGTGCAGTGGGAGGTCAGAGGACCCAGATACACCAGTCATTGTTCCTGCAACACAAAGGTCCTCTGTAGGGCCACACTGGGCAGCCAGCTCCCCCTGCCCCACCGGGCATCAATTCAGCATGGGTGCCAGCTCCTTTAGCTCAGTGGTGCTTGACCTTAACCCCAGAATTTTTAAGTGATTGCTGTTTATGTTGAGGGACTCTGGCCTGGTCATCTGCAGACAGGATTCAGTGTACACATTTG
>NW_006476472.1:0-332 GCF_000325575.1 Pteropus alecto | reverse complement strand
AATGCTGAAATATTGAAAATGTGCAGATTATGAGATGTGTTTTCAAAACACTTGCTTGAGGAAAGGGGAAGAAGGATAGTGTGGAAGTCACCTGAAAATCCTGTAGCAAGCACTAGGGAATCATGCAATGGTCACATGAACTCCTCGATGGAATTCACTTGGGGGTCATGGAAGACGCTGCAGGAATTGTTTGTCTACCGGGTGACTAGTCCTGTTAGTAGGGTGTAGGTCTCCACCCTACTTCTTAGAATGAACAAGGCCTGAGTGTGTGAGAAACATCATCTCCACTTTACCTTGAAAATGAGACCGGCATGGTGTTGTGTTTTCAAACA
>NW_006476471.1:0-331 GCF_000325575.1 Pteropus alecto | reverse complement strand
TTCAGGAATATGTTGTTTAATTTTCATGTATTTGTGCATTTTCCAGCTTTCCTTCTGTTTTTGATTTCTAGTTTTACACAGCTGTGGTAAGAAAAGGTGCTTGATAAATTTGTTAAGACTTGTTTTGTGGCCCAATATATGATCTATCATGGAGAATGGTGTGTGTACACTTGAGAAGGATGTATGTTCTGCTTTTGCATGGAATGGTATATACATCTTTTTTAGGCCCATTTAATCTATAGTGTTATATAAGACTTCTGTTTCCATATTGATTTCGGGTGAACAGTCTATCTATTATTCAAAGTGGGGTATTGAAGGCCCTTACTATTTT
>NW_006476470.1:0-332 GCF_000325575.1 Pteropus alecto | reverse complement strand
GACAGCCTCACACGACGGTAACGGGGCGCTCTCTCTCAACCTGAACCGATCTCAGATTTCGCTCTGGCCCGATCAGCCATCTGGGACCGACTCCAAACAGATCTGGGCTCCGGTCTCCAGACATCACCTCCCTTCTTGACCTACCTGCAGAGAGTGTTTTCACTTTCCAGCTCCTCTCGTCGGGGCCTGGGCTCCCCTTCTGAGGCTTCACCTCCTTCGCCCACAGCAGCAGTAGGACGGCTGCCAGGAACGCTACCCTATAGAGCTGGGAGCCCAGGGAGGTCATGGGCCTGCCCATCCACTGCCTGCGGCCTTCCCCACGCCCTGCCGCC
>NW_006476469.1:0-332 GCF_000325575.1 Pteropus alecto | reverse complement strand
AAATAGAAAAATAATAGCTTCAATAAAAAAATGTCATTTGCACGTGCAGTTTGAACTAATTCAGCAAACTCAGTATTAACATAGAAGATAGTTAAATTAATTTTCCTTGTAATTAAAAAGACAGTGATAGCATACATAAACAAGCATTCTGCATTATTATATACAAGTCATGAAAGCACTTTTAGTTTCTTAGAAGTCCTCTGCTATTACAGAAAATGTCAGAGAAAACATTAAAATGTTGCTGTATAAATTTACATTTAAAATTAAATCTGATTGCTATGAAGAGTTAAATCTTTTATAAAAAAATTGTTCCACTAGTGACATCAGCTCTA
>NW_006476468.1:0-331 GCF_000325575.1 Pteropus alecto | reverse complement strand
GAGAGCACAGCTGCTGAGACAAACAGGATACAGGTCTCGGGCCACCGTAGGGACAATGGCCAGGGGAGGAAGTGTGTCCAGACCCTTTCGCGGACGTGGAGCCGGTCTGGGGCCCCTCTAACACCATTTCCAGCAAAACAGAGGGAGCAGATGCCAGGCGTCTCGCGATCTGCACGGCGTGGGGGCCTGGGGAGCGGGCGGAGTATGGGGGCCCCACATCACAGACAGAAGCCGGGGCCAGGAGAGGCGGGGGCCGTGCCCAAGGGCGGGTGTCCAGGGCGGGAGGCCTCGGTGCCCTCGCCCACCCCCTCTCCAGCCCCCCGGGGCCCCA
>NW_006476467.1:0-332 GCF_000325575.1 Pteropus alecto | reverse complement strand
GAATTTCCATTTTTTCTTTGGAAAACTTTGATTAAATTGTATTTCTTTCAATTGTATTAGCAAAGTGGTATTTTAAGTAGCTGGCCTTTTTTTCTTTTAATGACATCTGTCAACTGTCAATATGATATTTTTTAAATCAAAAGACTATTTCATATTTTCATAAACCTATTTTTTCCCCAGCACACTGCATGACTTGGAAGCTCCATACCATGATATTTCTGAGAAGAATTAAATTCTACTTTTTCTTATTTAGCCATTTTTTGTCTTCTCGTGATTCATGGAAATATTATGTAAGACATTTGTAAGATAAAATCAGAGGAATCTCAACAATA
>NW_006476466.1:0-332 GCF_000325575.1 Pteropus alecto | reverse complement strand
GTTTTGTTTTAAGTCTTCTTAGAAGACTGACTTTCTCTGTAGTTCAGAGCAAACCCCCAGAGGGATTCATAAAGAACTAGGACAGGTTTATATTTCTGTCTTAACAACAAGGTAAGTGGCAACATGTCTTTGTGAGCTGCCAACATATTCTTCCTATCGACATTGGCTAGAGCAATCTGGTTTGAGCAACAGAAATCATTGAATTCTCACAAGAATCAGTGACTTTTGTGGAGGTTCTAACTTGATTATTGATCAAGACAATTTTGATTCAGTGTCAGGGTTTTTAAGAATTTGTTTCAATGGACCTAGAGGTTATTATGCTGAGTGAAATA
>NW_006476465.1:0-332 GCF_000325575.1 Pteropus alecto | reverse complement strand
GTCATCATGAATATTCATTTTCGGATGCCTTCTGGTGGGCGATTTCGGACAGCTGCCATCAGGTATGCATTTTGGGAAGGCCACAGCACATTATGAAGAATAATTTTAGGTGCTATCTTATACATTTTGCAAATAATACCTAAGGGCATGTCGTTATGAAAAGTTGCTGTCCGCTGTCATTTTGGTGCATCTTGGGAAAAATACAAAAATGCATGTCATGAAAAATTGTTCTCTGGTGCCATCTCGTGAGAATTTCAAAAATAACAAGCAAGTGTATGCCATTATAAAAACTTATTATCTGCCGCCGTTCTGTGGGCAATTTGGAAACAACA
>NW_006476464.1:0-332 GCF_000325575.1 Pteropus alecto | reverse complement strand
GAGGCCCTCCGCGCACCTCCTGGTCCCCCATCCGTCTCTGCCGTCACCTCCCTCCCTCCCTCTGCTCCAGCCACACTGGCCTCGGTGCTGTTCTGCAGACACCCCGAGGTCTCTCGCACCCCATCCTCGCTGCTCTCTGTGCTGGCTCGCTCACCCCGCAGGCACTCACTCACTGGGCTCGCTCACCCTCACCTCCTGCACATCTGCAGAAAGCACACGCGGGCATTCCCCGTATAAACCAGGCCTCCCCCGCCTGGCCGCGCCCTACTCCCCTTACACGCCTGTTCCTGGTAGCGCGGTCTTCACCGGCAGACAGGGTTCTTTCTGGGTAT
>NW_006476463.1:0-331 GCF_000325575.1 Pteropus alecto | reverse complement strand
AGAGGAGAGATCTATTCCTGCCCCGAAACGAAGAATGAAGCAAAATGTTTCCTAGGAGAATGGCCCAGGAGGATGCTTGCAGGAAACCTCAACGAGAAGAGCAATTGGATATTCCTATGCTGTGTTCACAGCCCTCGACTTCCAGATTCACAGTCACAGAGAATGAGAAACGGCAATCAGAAATTGGATGCTGATGATTTTATTGGTATATTGAAGTCAGACTGTATTATTCCAATGCCATGGGTGTCGTAAGGACTGCTGTCTTCATATTCATTTTCTGAAACAAATGAGCAAAAAAGGAAGTTGAGAGAAAAGACACGACATGGCGGGC
>NW_006476462.1:0-331 GCF_000325575.1 Pteropus alecto | reverse complement strand
TGCCAACATAACATCTCCACATGGACCTCTAACGTGCCCAAACCAACTAGACTTCCCCCTGAACCTGCTCTCCTCCTTTTCCAAGGCAGCAACTCCATCCTGACAGGCATTCAGGCCCCAGCTTTGTGGTCTTTCTTAACTTTTCCCCTCACTTCACCTCATCTCCTCCCCACCACCTAAATCTCTATATCTAGCTTCAGAATATGCCCTCGTTTGACCCTTTCCCTTTATTGTATCTGCACAGAATTGTCATCAGCATTTGACAGGATGACTGTGGTTTCTCCCAGCCATGCCTGCCTCCTGCCTTCACTCCTGCACTATGCTCTCCACC
>NW_006476461.1:0-332 GCF_000325575.1 Pteropus alecto | reverse complement strand
TTACTGCCAGTTTAAAAAAAAATAGAAGTGGGAGAATAAGGGAAGGAAGAAAGGAAGGAGGGAAGGAAAAAAGGAAAGAAGAAAGGAAACAAGCTAATAGTGTAATTATAGGGGAGGCTACTAAGTAACGTAGTGCCATAATGTCTATAAAAATTCAGTCTTTAAATAAACTCTCATTCCTTCGATAATATGTGATATCTTAATCAGTTGACTTCCGTGATTCATGTAGTCTGAATCTGTCTTTTTCATACAACTTTGAAATATTTATTAGCTATTTACAACTGAGAAGTATCTTTCAGCTTTCTTTCCCACCCCACATTATATTTTATTAA
>NW_006476460.1:0-332 GCF_000325575.1 Pteropus alecto | reverse complement strand
GCCGGGCCGGGCCCCCATGAGCTGCCTCCACGGGGGAGGCTGTACGCTAACGTCGGGGTCGAGAAGCAGGCCCCTGTGGCATGCCCCGCAGGGCTGTAGTACCTGGCCAGCTGGATGCGCAGGGTGGTTCGGGGGTGGTACTGCTCCAGGGCCGCGAGGAGGTCGAAGGCGGACGGCGCCAGCATGGTGACAAGCGAGACCACCACGCTCACCTGCCGAGAGACGCCACGCGTGAGGTCCCCGGCGCCACACCCGGCCTCACTCACACCGGCCTCGGCCCGGGGCTTGGGTCACGCTGTTCTCACGAGAGACGCACACCACGCACCCCCCCC
>NW_006476459.1:0-331 GCF_000325575.1 Pteropus alecto | reverse complement strand
GCAACACTTAATGAGAAGAAAAATCGGTATAAATGGACTCAGAAATAACACAATGGTAAACTTAGTAAAAAGGACTTTAAAAGGATTAATTATGACTGTACTCCATATGTTAAAAGAGCTGGAGGAAAGATTGAGCAAATCAAACCTCAAGAGATGAAAATTATAATTTCTGAGATAAAAAATACACTGGGTATGGTTAACAACTTTAGGCAATAGAGCACAGAATATTAGTGAACTTGAAAACATTATAGTAGAAACTATCTATAATGAAATTTAAAAAAATACTTAAAAGTAAAAAAGCATCAGTGAACTATGAGACAAAGTCAAGAAG
>NW_006476458.1:0-332 GCF_000325575.1 Pteropus alecto | reverse complement strand
AAATGAGTGATATATAAAGCAGTCAATTCTCTGCAACCAAAATCTTAACTCCAAGAGGAACTTGAACAACAAAATAAACAGAAGGCCCATAGTGCTACTGTCTCGGCTCTGCCTCCAGGCAGACAAGTCCCATATCTATCATTTTTACCTAACTGCTTCGATCTTCATTTCTTTTACTCCTGCACTCATTGTATCTCAAGCTTGTGCTGTCAGTAATTTTTCGGCCATTATTATTCTATTCCTAGCTGCTTCCAATTTATTTGTTCTGTAAATTGGTTCTTTATATGTCTCCTTGGCCCTGTATCTGTCTCTTTTCCTCTCATTCTGTTATT
>NW_006476457.1:0-332 GCF_000325575.1 Pteropus alecto | reverse complement strand
TCCTGGGGAAAACAGCGTATGCGTGGAAGGGGATGGAGTCCTTTGCTCACAAACTCTCTGCTCCCGAGGAGCCCTTCCCGAGAGTGAAGAGACCAGGCGTCTCAATGCCCGTGCGTCTCCTCGACAGAACCCGTGGACATCAAGCTGTGAAAAAGCGCTAAGCGCCGTGAACAACATGTGGACAGTCACTCCCTTACTTTACTTTTAGAGTGGACCATTCTTAAATCGTGTACAATATGACAGCCTATCTAATCTGCATAAACAATTCTCCTTGGCCCTGAAGGATTAGCTGGAAAATGACTTTTCTGGGACATTAATCATACTCAGCATTT
>NW_006476456.1:0-331 GCF_000325575.1 Pteropus alecto | reverse complement strand
TGGCACTCTCTACTCCTCTCCGGACTCGAATTGGTTAAGTCACCCCATTAGGAAGGAATGACAGCCTGTGCTTCATGATGAAATTTCTTACGTAAAGTTCTTCAGCTTAAATAAAGTGGGGGCTTCCGAGACGGGATATTAAGTCTGTCTTTTCTTTCGCAGTCATCTTCAAGCTAGACAATGTTGTAAATGAATGCGGATAATCGTTTTCGCAGCCAACTAAGCAATTAAAAGAAAAGACAAAACGGCATTAACAGTAGCCAAAACTTCGCTGTTCTTGTGGCATAAGTGGTTGACAGCTACAGCGTGCGTCTGCGTTCATTGCCAGGTC
>NW_006476455.1:0-331 GCF_000325575.1 Pteropus alecto | reverse complement strand
CATACCAGTTTCCCAAGTAATATGACAGCTGGAGGTGAGGTGACGGGGTGGAGGGAGGGCTGTGCCCTGCACAGTGTTCATAAGTATTTCAGTTACCAATAAGGTCTGCTTTCTGTCTAAATTAAATCAGCCTTCATGGTAGTGTCTTATAAATTTGGATAGCAGGAATCAGCTCCTAGAATGTGACTGGATCCTTAGGCAAACAAATACGATGATCAGAACTTGCCACACTTGTGACTAGATCCAATCTCTTGGTTGTCCCTCTGTGAGGAGAGTACCTCACCTCTCTCTTACCTACTCCTAAGGTTTGCTGTTTTGCTGGGAGGGGGGG
>NW_006476454.1:0-331 GCF_000325575.1 Pteropus alecto | reverse complement strand
CTGTGACAGGCAGTGCAGTGGTGCGCGGTGCCCTGTGGTGCGAGGCCCTTTGTGGTTGGGGAGGGGCTGGGGCTGGGCAGGGTCCTCAGGCTCTGCAGCCCTGGCTTTCTCCTCCCGCCCGAATGTTCCCTGCTCCACTGCACACGCCCGGAGGGCCGCGAGCAATGCTGGAGAGCTGCGACCTCTGGGGACGGGTAGGGATCAGCTTTTGGGGAAGATCGGCCCGATCAGCTGGAAATACTGGAAGTGTGGCTGGGAAATGAGTCCCAGTAAAAAACTAAAATGAAATTTTAGTCATGTGTGGAAATCCTGCCCCGCAGTGTGGTGGTGT
>NW_006476453.1:0-331 GCF_000325575.1 Pteropus alecto | reverse complement strand
CATATCACTTGATAACATTGAAAGAAACACTGGGAAAACATTAGTCTCTGTGTAACAGAAAGGGGCCGAGACAGCTTGCTGACTGCCCTGCTAACGGTAGACACGACAGCCACCATTTTGCTGTGCTTAGGTAAAATGCTGAGTCATTTTGATGATACTTCTTCATGGAGGTAAAATCGATTGCCTCAGAATTCCTCTGTAGCATGCCCAAGACTCCAAATTCGGATTGAGACTGACTTAAAGTCATGACGAGAAAACTGTGATATTCACATTGAGGCAGTTCCTTCAACAAGTTCTGGAAACAGTTGGTGTAGGCCAGCAGAAAAAAAAA
>NW_006476452.1:0-331 GCF_000325575.1 Pteropus alecto | reverse complement strand
ATCAACTCTCAGGCTAATTGGCTGTGAGGATTGGACATGCTCACAGGGTACGAGTTGCTGTGGTAACTAATCCTATGGAGTGGGATTTGCCCCAGTGGGCTTGAGACCACCCTTTGGATGTGCTGCTTGTGGGGCTAATCGGGCTGTATCCTGTTGTGTTCTGACTCTAGTCTCTGGGTGTGTTGGTTCTGGAGCCCCTTGGAGGGGCTTCCATGTAGGCCAAGGTCAGCCACTGCCTATGACGAGCCCAATGCTATCTGGTAGGATCAACAAAGCAATCTGTGCTTAGTAGCTGTCTGTGCTGGACCTGGAGGCATGTGGGAGAGGCCAC
>NW_006476451.1:0-330 GCF_000325575.1 Pteropus alecto | reverse complement strand
TAAAGCTTTCAGTTCTCATCTAAGTTTCCAAATACGTGAAAGAAATCTCAGTGGAGAAAACTGTGAGTGTGCAGAATGCGGTAATGCATGGTTATTCCAGTTTTCTTGGATTGTCTGAGAGAACTCAGCACCGGAGAGAAGCAGATGAATGTAAACGTTGGTAAAGCCATTATTTGTCACAAACCATCTGAAGACAGGACAGTGTACACTGTAGACACACCATTTGAATGTTTGTGATGTGGGAAAAGCTTTAATCATCCCAGTTTTCTCCGAAGGTATGAAAGTGGTCACTGGATAAAACCTGAATGTAAACAGTGTGGGAAAGACTTC
>NW_006476450.1:0-331 GCF_000325575.1 Pteropus alecto | reverse complement strand
GTAGGTGAACACTGGGAGGTGTCTGGGCAGCAAATGCTTCTTGATCTTCATGTGGAAAACGTGTCTCTCACCCCCAAAATGCAGACCATAGGAGAGCCAGCCTGGAAGCTTCATGCGGAGGCCAGTGCCTGTTACCCTCAAGGGAATCACCACTTCTGGAGGATTGTGATATTGGGAGTACTCAGTTCGGGTGTGTCCAGAAAAAGACAGAAATACCCCAAGCCAGTGTAGCAGGAACATGATCCTCATGTACAACAAGGCTTCAGTCTTAGTCTTTATGAAGCCTCCATTATGGAATCATTGGTCTAGATAAGGCAGGCAGGCAGGCAGG
>NW_006476449.1:0-331 GCF_000325575.1 Pteropus alecto | reverse complement strand
TATTTTAAGGAATTGGAGGCTTGTGAGTTTGTAAATTATAGAACAAGCTGGCAGGCTGGAAACTCAAGCAGGATTTCTATATTACAGTCTTTAGGTAGAATTCCTTCTTCTTCAAGAAACCTGGTTTTATTCTTAAGACCTTCAACTAACTGGATGAGGCCCAACCAATTATCAAGGGTAATCTGCTTTACAAACAATCAATTGGTTGTAAATGCTAATCATATTTACAAAATGCTTTTATAGCAACATCTAGATGACTTTTGACCAAAAGACGGAACCACAGCTTAGCCAAGTTGACATATAAAATTAAACATCATGATAACAAATAAAA
>NW_006476448.1:0-328 GCF_000325575.1 Pteropus alecto | reverse complement strand
GCTAACCGCTACACTATGGAACCACGTCCTAATTTAAGGCTTTAAATGCACATTACTTTGTTAAAAATGAAGATCAAGTTTTGATACTGTAAATATACATTTTTTTCTGTAAAAATGGAAGCTGAATCAATACACATTTGTTGTATTAGTCATCTGTTGCTGCGTGACAAATTATCCCAAATAGCAGCTTAAAACAACAATAACTATTTATCATCTCATACAGTTTCTGTGGGGCAGGAATTTGAGAGCAGCTTAGCTGGCTGGTTTAGGCTCACGGTCTCACGAGGTTGCAGTCACCAGAAGGCATGACTGGCACGTTGGTGCTGGC
>NW_006476447.1:0-331 GCF_000325575.1 Pteropus alecto | reverse complement strand
ATCATTTCCTGTTCTGGTATGTCCAGTATCTCAATAAACCTCTCCAGCTCCTCCTGAAGAGCACAAGAGACAACCAGAGGGCAAAGTCTCAAAGTTTTCAGGCCCAGCTTGTTAAGAGTGACAGCTCCTTCCACCTGCAGAAATCCTCAGTCCAAATGTCAGACTCGGCTGTGTACTACTGTGTTCTGAGTGACACAGTGAGGGGGACTGCAGGGGGAGCTGAACACAAACCCAGAGGAGCGCAGGTGGGGCTTGGCTGTGGGCAGCCCTGGAAGGAAGAGTTATATTCTCTCCCTAAGCAGTGTTGAGTTTATTTAGTTTTTCTTCAGGA
>NW_006476446.1:0-331 GCF_000325575.1 Pteropus alecto | reverse complement strand
TTTTACAGTCGCTTGTGCTCCTGCTTCTGCCCGTTGTAGGGGAAGTAACTAGAGACAGGGGCAGTCTGGGGAAGCCAAACGAAATCAGCAAAGGCCTGGGGTGGTGAGCCCACCAGGTTCGGTGGAGAGGCTGAGGTCCCCACCTCAGCCATGGTGCCGCCGACCTCCTCTCCTGGTGCAGGACAGGGGAGGCCTGTGAGCCGGAGGATGTCAAGGCAGAGGGGGCTGTGAGCACTGTGGGAATCCTGGGAGGGAAGCAGGGGACTCGGATCATGACAGCCAGATTGTGGGGCCTCAGCCACACCAGCCAAACTCTCTAAAATTCAGTTTC
>NW_006476445.1:0-331 GCF_000325575.1 Pteropus alecto | reverse complement strand
CGAGATGCAAGTGTGGATGGCGGTGGCCACGGAAACGCCCTGGACAGGCAGGAGCACGCTCGCCGGATGAAGCGCTCGCCGGACGAAGCGCTCGCCGGACGAAGCGTGTCGTTGTCGTTTCGTTACACGTGTGTCACTGTAGCACATCTGTGAAATGCAAGAAGCGTAATGAGTCGGGCAGTCAGGGAAGAGGAAAGCGAACCCTCTGCGACCGCGCTCTACGTCATTTTTTTCTACTCATCTTTCTCTCTCTATAAAATAATATTGTATGTTATATAGAAACTCTTATTATAGTACATTTTATAATAAATAGTTTTAATTCACCTTGTAC
>NW_006476444.1:0-331 GCF_000325575.1 Pteropus alecto | reverse complement strand
GATTCCCCTGGGGCTCCACGGTGTTCCATCTTGGAGGGAATGGGGGGAGGGGCCCTCTGCGTTGGGGGTGGGGACTGAGGTTCAGCCCCGGTTGTGCACCGTGGCCTGTAAAAATCAGCTGTTGTTCCTCTGCAGTCCCATCCCACATCTCCGTTTTCTGCCCTGATAACCGAGCCCTGCTTCTGGTTGCATGGAACTCACAAATTCTCCCAGGCAGGGGTGTTCAGGGAAGTCACTGTCCGTACTTGCTGCACCTTCTTCTTTCCCCTTCCTTCTTCAGGGAGCTCCGGCGGCTTCAAGAGGCAGCTTCTTTGTTTTTCCCAGTCCACCG
>NW_006476443.1:0-331 GCF_000325575.1 Pteropus alecto | reverse complement strand
AACCTGCTTCATACGAATTTCAACAATGAAATCTGCTACTTTTCCACTATTAATTACACTTGTTTAGTTGTTGGAAGATTCTAACTTTGTTTCTGAAACTGCAATCTTCAACTCGCTATTTAGAACAAGACGGCAGCCCATTAAAAATATCTATATATCACTTAGTGTATACGATGTCTATGAAGTACGGTTTCTAAAAAGAAGCTTACAGAGCAAAAGCAACTCTTTTTAAAGACTTTACCTCAAACATAATCCGTCAGAGAAATTTAAGCTCTGAAGTAATCATATTTGGAACACAGCATAAATGCTCCAATAGAAGATCAGTGTCCCT
>NW_006476442.1:0-331 GCF_000325575.1 Pteropus alecto | reverse complement strand
TGCCTCATGGGAATTTTGGGAGGGTTTTTTGGTGTCTTGTGGAGGGTTCACCCTGAGTAGTTTCTTTTAGTCCTTAACTCGGCCCCATGGGGCAGTTTTCCTAGCCTTACCTTACCCTTGCCCTACCACTTATGCTGTCCAGTTGGCTTGAGACATCCTAGCAGAGACAGACTGTGTCCCTGTGTCTTCCTTTCTACTTGGCAGATGGACCTGCTGTGTGCCCAGCTGCAGCTCTCCCAGCTCTCGGACACAGGTCTCCTGCAGCTCTGCACCTGGCTGCTGTCCCTTTCACCGGATCTTAGCCTCAGCAATGCCACTGTGCTGGCCAGGA
>NW_006476441.1:0-331 GCF_000325575.1 Pteropus alecto | reverse complement strand
GGGGCCGTTGGGGTTGAAATGGGATCAGGTACATAAAGTGCCTGGCACGGAGCAGGCGCGAGGAGGAGGGTGTTGACGTAGGAGCAGGATAAATATAAACAAATGGAATGAACACAAACAGAATGCGCGAGGAACCTTTGCCCCAGACCCTGGGCGGTACCAGAATTATTTGTCTCTGCTTTTGGGATACGTTACGATTCCCACCACCGGGCCCCAAAGGCGGGCTTTCTAACTGTGTTTCATCTTTTCATCTTGCTTAATTAAAAAGTCATATACGGAGGGACGTGGGTGTTCAGAGGTGTCACTCGCATCTCACGCAGGGCTCCGTGCC
>NW_006476440.1:0-331 GCF_000325575.1 Pteropus alecto | reverse complement strand
GTGTGTGTGTGTGTGTGTGTGTGTGTCCGTGTCCCTGTCCGTGTGCGTCGTGTGTGTGTGAGTGTGTCCGTGTCTGTGTGTGTCCGTGTCTGTGTCTGTGTGCGTCCGTGTGTGTGTGTGTCCGTGTGTGTCTGTGTGTGTGTGAGTGTGTCCGTGTCTGTGTGCGTCGTGTGTGCGTGAGTGTGCGCACGCGCACGCCGATGCCGTCGGTGGACGCTTGAGCGCTACGGCGAGTCAATGATTCCGTGTGATGGACACGCCCACCATCTCCTCCTTTGTTGCCTCCATCTTCGAACGTCCAAAGTGGTTTAATAAGTAGGGTATTGAGCGA
>NW_006476439.1:0-331 GCF_000325575.1 Pteropus alecto | reverse complement strand
TAAGAAACTGAAGTGGGTTTTCCACTGGATAAAGAATCAAGGAAAAAGAAAAGCTATTTTTTAATTATGTACATATTTTACTCTGAAATTAGAGAAATTAAAACTTTCAGAAAAGCAAAGGAAAAGATAACTTAGTTGTATCCTATTCACTTTCTTTCTGCTGAGCGCTACATTGTGAGAGTTTCTAAGCCCATTATGAATAAATACAAACCCCCATCTCCTCCTAATGTCTCCTGGGCCAGGCCACGCCAGGCCTTGGCACACCAGTCACAAAGAAACTCTCCACACCTCAGCCGGTGGGCATTTTTATCTCCTAAATGATCCTCGGATT
>NW_006476438.1:0-331 GCF_000325575.1 Pteropus alecto | reverse complement strand
GATGGATGGATGGATGGATGGATGGATGAATTAATGTAGGTCAGAAGAAGAGGCATAAAAGATAAACCCAGAGCAGTAACCAGAAAGGGGTAGTAAGTTATCTGTTGTGTTGGCTATTCTCTAAACTCACTCTGATTTCCCAATCCATCCCCCACTCTTCTTGAGCCTGTTCTGAACCCCAGGAGGCTGACCTCTTAAGAACTTCACTACCCAAGTCCCTTTGTTCTTAGGATTCCAGTTGGTGTTCCATAGGAAGTCACCAGCAGAACGACTGCACCATGACTCTGGTGGTCGTGTCCCTCTGAGGCAGAGTTCTTGCCAGGCAGCCCTT
>NW_006476437.1:0-331 GCF_000325575.1 Pteropus alecto | reverse complement strand
CATGTGATTTTCAACTTTTTCTATCTGGCTTATTTGGTTCTTTATTTTCTTATCTCTCATATGTAGTGCTGCGCTCTATGATCCCTTTTGATCTGAGGTCTTTTGTACCTCTTTAATTCTGGAAAATTTATCTCTATTATTTCTTTGATACTTTGCCCCTTCGGATTTTTATTTCTCTTCTAGGACTCATAATCTGTATCCTGGCATATCTCTTTCCAAATTCTTTAGGTTAAAAAAATTCTATCTCTTTATCCTTTTCTGCTATTTCCTCAGTTTCTCAATTTAATTGTCCAGCTCTCCAATGTGTATGTGTGTTTTTATTAAAAAAAAA
>NW_006476436.1:0-331 GCF_000325575.1 Pteropus alecto | reverse complement strand
TGTGTTTAATAATGTAATAGCATCTATTGAGTGCTTATCGTATGGGGGACTTTTTTAGGTTTGTAGAGATAAATACATTACTCCTAACTTTGGAAAGCTCAGAGTTTAGCAGCAAAAAGTAAGTATGCAAATAAACATTTCCAGTACAGCCAGATAATCGCAGTGGTAGAAGTCGTTAGTAAGTACAATGATAAACAAGAAGTAATCAACTATACTGGAGTGGTTATTGAAGATGAGTTTATTAAGTAGGACATTCAAGGATGTGTAGGAGTTCGTCAGTTGGTCAGCTAACCGATGGGTGTCTATTTTTGTGTCATGACTATGGAAACCA
>NW_006476435.1:0-331 GCF_000325575.1 Pteropus alecto | reverse complement strand
ACCATTTATCACAACTTCTGCTATCTATCTGGTCCGAAATACCACCATCCCTCACCAGACTCAGCTCAGTGATTCTACTTTTGCCCACCCCCAATGCCAGTCTATTCTCAACATAGTAATTTGAGTGATACTTTAAAAATGTAAATTAGGTCATTTAATCCTCTCTGAAGACCCCCAGTGCCACCCAACACTGATTTTTTTCTCAGAGTAAACCCCACAGTCTCAGCTGTCTCCCATGCATTTTGTTATCTTGCCACTTGTTACCTCTCGGCCTTATACCACCCCGCACAACACATACACCTGCCTTGGCTCTCTCCACTCCAGCCACACT
>NW_006476434.1:0-331 GCF_000325575.1 Pteropus alecto | reverse complement strand
GAGCGTTTACATTCATTCCTGTCCCGTCTGCTGATATTTACCAGAGGCGTGTTTTGCAAGCACGTGTGTAGGTGCATACACACACACGCATGCACACACATGCACACACACATGAACAACACACGCATGCACACGCGTGCATGCACATGCATGCACACACACATGCAGGCACCCACGCATATACAATGCACGCATGCACACACGTGCACACACACATGCATGCACGCGCGCGTACTACCTCCCACTTCCTTCCACAAATACAGGCAACACACCTGGTTCTCCTGGAAACCCAGACAATGCAATTCTGAGCTACAGACAATTTTTTAAGTTT
>NW_006476433.1:0-331 GCF_000325575.1 Pteropus alecto | reverse complement strand
ATGTTGTTATGCTTGATGTTGTCTCAGAGGCCCCTAATTCATTATTTGCTTTTGCTGTTCTGATTAGGTATCTTCCACTACCTTGTCTTCCAAATCACTCATTCAATCCTCTGTTTCATCTAATTTACTGTTGATTTCATCTAATGTATTTTTTTCAGTTATTGTAGTCTTCATTTTTGAGCAGTTCTTATTTATGGATTTTGTCTCATTGTGTAAATTCTCACTGAGTTCATCTATTCTTCTCCTAAGCTCATTGACCATTTTTATGACCAGGGTTTTGATCTCTGTATCTGGTCAATTACTTGTCTCCATTTCATTTAGTTCTTTTTCT
>NW_006476432.1:0-331 GCF_000325575.1 Pteropus alecto | reverse complement strand
TTTACATGGAGTCGGGCAGCGCTTGCTTGCATGAGTGAATGTCACGGAGAGGTCTGAGCTGTATGTGTGACGTTGCACGTACTCAGATGGCATTTAATGACGTGGGACGGGGGACGGCACAGGATTGCGCAGCCACAGAGCAGACAGGAGAGGACTACGGACTGATTTCTGGGACCGTGTTGCTGAGACGGAGGAGGAGCAGCCAGAGCGTTTGACAGACGGAGCTCGCCACCCTGGAGCCAAAGCGAGGCGACACTTCAAGGGGAAGGGAAGGTCAGCGGTGTCCGGCGTGGCCGGGGCCCCGGAGAGCAGGGCAGGGGGCGCCCCCTCG
>NW_006476431.1:0-331 GCF_000325575.1 Pteropus alecto | reverse complement strand
TCCCACCACAGCCCTCTCGCCGCAGACGGTCTACCGCCTGCCCCAGGTAAACGCTGCTTGAGCAAATGAACAAACTGCCGATGCAGTGAGGACCCTCCCTGGGCCCCGCGTCCCCCCAGAGTCTCCTTCTGGTGCTTTCTCCCGGCTAGTTACTTACCCCTTGCACTCCAAACTGGCCAACAGCTCTGCCTGTCGCCTGACTGCCCCAGCGGCCCCTCATTCCCTCCTCTCCCACGGCCCTGCGCGTCCAGTCACCCCGTCTTGTCCTTCTACTGTCACGGACAGCCACCCCCTGCCACTGCCTCGTTTCAAGCTCCTGCTTACCATCCGT
>NW_006476430.1:0-331 GCF_000325575.1 Pteropus alecto | reverse complement strand
TTCTGAGTGGGTACTCACTCTGCTGTTCTGCTTGGTCATGAGGATTCCTTTTATCTTTACATTACCCTTATCCTGGCTGACACACCAGCTCTTTCTTCAGATGAATTACTGCAGCTTTAGGTGCCCTGGCTATAGCTCTGGGAATCAGCTGTTCACTCTCACATAATAGACATGAGTAGGTCTCTTTGATCCCTATACCCTCCTTTGGTAACCTTAGCAGCTGGAGCATGAAGTCTTGGATTGCAAACCACAATCTTCAGCCCCAGCGCCCCCTCACTGGAGCAGTGGACAGACTCAAAGCACCAACTCAAGCATCAAAGAAATTAAATAA
>NW_006476429.1:0-331 GCF_000325575.1 Pteropus alecto | reverse complement strand
ACACCAGCCCGAAGGCCGGGAGCACCTGACGAAGGCGAGGACGGGTTTTCACGTCGCCAACTAGGGCTACGCCGTCCGGGACCCGGCCTGCCCGCCTCGGAGCCAGTGCGACACAAACTTCCATTAGTTCTGTGGCCCCCGGGCCCCCAGAGAGCAGCTCGGGACAGCGCGAGGGACCGTGAAGGCTGGCACTGTCGCCGGCAGACACCGCGGGGCCGGCGAGACGGGAATCCAGCAAGGCACCCCGAAGGTGCCTTTACCTCGTTCCCGGGACATCGGTGTCCCGCAGGGCACCAGCCGGGAAGACCCCATCCGACCAGCTCCCCACGAA
>NW_006476428.1:0-331 GCF_000325575.1 Pteropus alecto | reverse complement strand
GCAAGAGGTACAGGGCATGCTGAGGCTAGGTGCTGCTTGTTTGGGTTTGTGAACCTTTGAGGGATTTTAGGGAAGTCCACAGCATGAGCCAAGACAGCCATTTGTGTGGAATAAACCACTAGAAGCAAGTTGGGTGGACTTACAAGTTGGATGGGGCGGAGTCTCAGGGAATTACCAGGGCAGGGCAAATAGTGTTAAACAAGTTGATGGAAGCTCGGATATGGTGCCCATCTGCGTCTGTATGCCAGAGGAGGGTGGACTCAACAAAGGAGCAAAAGCTTCTACCAGCACTTCTATTTGAGAGAAAGCTGCCCCTTTAGCCCTCGCCCTG
>NW_006476427.1:0-331 GCF_000325575.1 Pteropus alecto | reverse complement strand
GAATCCACCTCAGAACTAGGTCTTCCTCTTGCCAATGGGTGAGAGCCCAGCACGACCTTCAAGGAGGTCTGTCCACCTGGGGCCAAAGCTTGGCCAAGGGCCGCAGTGGCTGAGGAGGTTAACTGGCAGTGGCTTTTCTCACATGCTTTTCTACGTAATAAGTACAGAAGCTTTCTTTTGCTCTGAGGTAACTTTGGGCTTCACCATAGCCTTTCCCTGTAATGTTTTGGTGAATTTCAGGTGTTTGTGGGGAAAACGTTGTCCAAAATGACCTGCCTTTCTAGTGGCCGTCCTTAAAATTCGAGCAGTCCCTATCAGTCAGCTGTGTTCA
>NW_006476426.1:0-331 GCF_000325575.1 Pteropus alecto | reverse complement strand
CCTGATTCCCTTACTCTGCATTTCATACACCCGCCGCCTGCTGGACCGGGGCGCCAACCACGATCCCTCGCGCTTCGGAGAACAGGCGGCGGCGGCGGTGGTGGCATGGCCACCGCTGGCCCGACGTGCAGCTGGGGCTGCCGACCCCTCCTCCGTGCTCCGGGCTGTCATGTCCATGCCTGACGGGTGCGCTTCCCTGGTTACGTCATCGTCACGTGTTCTCGTTGCCCCCCAAACTGCCGGAAACCCCAATTCCATTAATGTCAACGAGAAGAGGAAGACATTGACGAGAGGTCCGCTTTCGAAGGGGCCGAGTCCCGCCTTCTCTTCC
>NW_006476425.1:0-331 GCF_000325575.1 Pteropus alecto | reverse complement strand
AGTTCAGTGCAGGCTTCTCCCTGAAGTGCACTTTGTATGAGAAGCCCCTGTGTAGAAACAGCTGCTAGGCTTTAGGGGTTTTTTTGTTGTTTTTGTTTTTTAATTTGAGCTCAGTTAGCTACCAGGAATCCTTCTTAGTAGCTATCTTCTTTCTCAGGGTCCCCAGATATATGTTTATTCATTTTGTTTATTCATTCATCAATTGATAGACATTTGGGTTCTCTTGTTTGTCTATTATGAATGATGCTGCTATAAAAATTCATGGACAAGTTCTTGTGTAGACATTATATTTTCATTTCTCTTGGGTACATACCTAGTAGTGGAACTGCTG
>NW_006476424.1:0-331 GCF_000325575.1 Pteropus alecto | reverse complement strand
TTTTTTTCTATATAATAACTTTTATTTGCAACTTTGGCTTACTTATTCATGGCCCATCATGGCTTTCGGATCCGCCTCTTTCAATAATATTTTTCATCAGCTTCAGATTCCGCTTCTGACTGCCTGATTACATCCGTAATGCCTGAGAACCCAGGCGGTCCAGCTCCTTCTTCTTTGCGCGCAGCTTGTCACAAGTGATCACCTCACAGGCCTGTGGGTAGACAGCCCTTGGGTCATATGTAACAAGAGGGGGGATTCCTTGACTGCCCCCTTCATTTACCTGACAGGCATTTGCCACCTAACCACACGCCAGAGTTGGTAGGGGGAAAAA
>NW_006476423.1:0-331 GCF_000325575.1 Pteropus alecto | reverse complement strand
GTTGTCATGAGCATTTTTGAAAGAATCACGATCTACCAGTTCTTCAGAGGACCATATACATGTGTGTATATGAATGTACATATGTATATATCCATGTACACCTATATATCTATGTATGCTTATATGCATAGGTATTATTGAACAGAGTTCCGGAGTAGTAGATATGTCCTATTAATGTACAGAATTTCATACACATTTTATATTTTCCATTCTCTTTGCTTTTTAAAGTAAAATCATTTTCTGTTGTGAAACAAACAGAACCTTGGTTCTAACTGGGCAAAATCCAACTGTATCAGAATGGAAAGGCCCAGTTCAGGCTGGTCGCTAGGTG
>NW_006476422.1:0-331 GCF_000325575.1 Pteropus alecto | reverse complement strand
GAGGCAGCGAAGAAATAGTGATAGAAACCATAGCCACCATAGAGCTTTACGGTAGGGAAATTCTGAGTCAAAGTGGGGATTCCCGCACTAACTTAACCATAAAACTAACCCTAACACTCATCCTAAATCTAACCTCTTCCCTGAAACTAACTCTAACCTTATCTTTAACTGTAAAATTAATCTTCAACCTAAACCTAACCCTAAACCTAACCATGATCCTAATCCAAATTAAAGCTAAAATTGAGGCTAAATCTAAACCTAATCCTAAATTTTAAACTAACAATAACATAAGCATAACCCTAACCCTAACATTAACTCTAAAACTAATCCT
>NW_006476421.1:0-331 GCF_000325575.1 Pteropus alecto | reverse complement strand
GTGTTAGGTTAGTGTTAGGGTTACCGTTATTGTTCGGGTTAGGTTTAGGTTAGGGTTATTTTCAGAGATAGTGTTAATGTTAGGGTTATGGTTAGCTATAGTTTAGGGTTAAGGTTAAGGTAAGAAATTAGGGTACATGTTATTGTTATTATAAATTTATGGTTTGGGTTAGAAGTAGGGGTAGGATTAGCTTTATTTTTAGGGTTAGGATCAGGATTACGTTTAATGTTAGGGTTAAGTATCGGATTAGGGTTAGTTTTAGGGTTAAAGGTACAGTTAGGGTTATGTTTAAGGTAAGGGGTTAGGGTTAGGGTTAGTGTTAGGGTTAGGG
>NW_006476420.1:0-331 GCF_000325575.1 Pteropus alecto | reverse complement strand
GAACCCTGCGGGCGGAGCTCTGCGATGACAACAAAGCTCCACGCTTCTAACTTCTCCTTCCATTAACTTTCTCTTCCCGTCTATGAACACCCCTCCACCTCCGTGCACAGGCCAGAGCGTGCATGCGGCTTGCCATATGTGTGCTCTGCGTTGGACCCTAAAAAGGTTTTGGTGATGAAACACCTAGTCGATATTATTTTTTCAGCCGACAATATTCACCCACCACAAAGTCCTGATTTCCAGTTTTCGCTCAAACACTAAAGCAATAGATGCCTGTTCTTCAAGATGGAAGCGATGCCAGATCGCCACCTCTGTACCTTAATTGTCTCCT
>NW_006476419.1:0-331 GCF_000325575.1 Pteropus alecto | reverse complement strand
CACAGGGCATTTTCATCACTGGATTTCTGGACGGTCTCCTCTTTACGCTCTGGCGGGTTTTGATTTTGCTTCTTCTTTGTCCTATAGTAGAACACAAGGATCGTTGGCTGTTTTTCCCCTTTCTTTACAGTTTTTGCTTTCTGTCGCAGGGCTGACCGTACCGTCTTGACTAAATTCAGTATCTGGTAGGGAAACAAGATGAGATCAGAAGGGCATTAGTTTGAAGGAAGAGGATGGATCATGAATAGCTGTGGGGGCGGGGGCTTTATGAGAAGAGATGTAGATTGGGGAAGGGGTTTTTGCTAGACAAGGACAGGGTGTTGTGGGGTGG
>NW_006476418.1:0-331 GCF_000325575.1 Pteropus alecto | reverse complement strand
TGCAAGGGTAACAATGCAGAGAACAATATAATTTGTGTCTAGACAGAAATTAGGGCTCTTGAGAGCTCCTAGCTTCCAGCCCTAGCCTGATGATGTGAGACTAATGGAAGAAAAATAATTGCAGCACATTCATATCTTTCTCCAGTGTAGCATCTTTTCTTAGGCCAGACTCATGCCTGACTCCTGTCAAAAGTGGTACTGATAGCAAACTCTTAGCTCATGTTTACACTATCGGGGAGGTAGAACTTTTCCTCTACCATTATAGATTCTTCTGGCTGCTCTAAGAATTAAATTGTCATGAAAAAATAACAGAAGAAAATCAAATTTGATT
>NW_006476417.1:0-331 GCF_000325575.1 Pteropus alecto | reverse complement strand
AAAATAAAAGTGAGAATAATACCAATATAAAACAAGAGCATACAGTTATAGAGATGTTGCCAGTGACAGAAATGGGTATTATATACCATGAGAACCCTGTTGAATCACTTGAATTTTTGTAACCCAGAAGAAATGGTCGTGAATCCTTATAAGTAGGTCTTTTAGATTCCCCACTGTTCCCAATGCAAATATGTGATGTATTTGACATGCAACTTCAAATGTATGTATATAAATGTATGTGTGCATGTATGTTTATTGGGCTTTTTCTGTACACCGTGGTTTCACCAACCACTTCTTTCTCCATCATCAAATTACTTGGCCAAGAAAAAAA
>NW_006476416.1:0-331 GCF_000325575.1 Pteropus alecto | reverse complement strand
CACTACATCATCTTCTCTTGTGAGGATGTGGATTGGCACCATGCACCCAAGGCACGAGGCCTGTCTTTTCCTAACAAAAAGTTGAAGGGAGATTGTGAACCAAGGAACTAAGCTTATCCTCTCTGAAAACTTAATCCACAGATTTTATAGTATTAGATAGCATAACTTAAACCAGAGGGCAAGTCTTTCCTCATATAATTTGAGGCTTATCTCAAAACCTAGGACCTCGTCTCCTGCCTGCATTTCCTACTGGGATCCAGCGTGCTGTCCTTGGTTGCACTTACAATCCATACCTATATTTCCAGAAAGTAGATTTGAGAAATTAGCCCAG
>NW_006476415.1:0-331 GCF_000325575.1 Pteropus alecto | reverse complement strand
TTTCTTTTTCTAGTTTCCTAAGGTGGAAGCTTAGACTATTGAATTTAGGTTTTGTTCATCTTAGGATGTGCATTCCATGCTATAAATTTCACTGTAAGCACAGTTTTGGCTTCATCACACTAATATTAAAAAGTTGTGTTTTTATTTTCATTTTCTTCAAAATATTAATTTGTTTTTAGTTCTCTTCCTTGACTCATGTGTTAATTAGAACTGCGTTGTTTAATCTCCATGTATTTTAGGATTTTCCAGTATCTTTCGTTATTGGGTTCTAGTTTAATTCCACGATGGTCTGAGAGCAGATATTGTAGGATTTCTTTTAAATTTGTTAAGG
>NW_006476414.1:0-331 GCF_000325575.1 Pteropus alecto | reverse complement strand
TCAGAGCAATGAGAAGCCACCGAGGTAAGTTCAACAGAAGGTGCTGGCTCGTGCTGATGGGTCACGTTTGTCCCACAGCTATGGAGCGGATCAGGAAGGAATAAGCAACGAAAGAGATGAGGTCTCGGCAACTCGGGAGAAAAAGTTGATGTAGAAACCACACGACAAACCTGTTAAAATAAAGATTAAGGCAAAACTGTGTGGAAACTAAACTGCTCACCTTGGGTGTGTATCGCTATAAACGCACTTTAGAAGCGGGTAGAAAATAAAACGCTCATGCGACCGTTACAAGCTCCGAAGAGGCACACGGATAATTTTCAGCAAGAGAGAG
>NW_006476413.1:0-331 GCF_000325575.1 Pteropus alecto | reverse complement strand
GCTATGTCTCCCAGTCTTAGTAGAGTGACCTTATACAGAAGATGTGCTATGCATCCCAATGGCATAGTCTTCCCTTCCCTGGTCACTTGAGTCAGGTGATCCAGGTACATCTCTTGTATGGGTTATGTGTGTGTCCTCCAGTTATAGTTGAGCCTTGGTTGCTATTTGCTCATTAATGGGAGGGATTGACTCTTGGGATGATTGGTTATGATGACTAGCAATAACCAGTGGAAGAGTTGTGTGGGGGCTGGCCCTATACAGTGGGATCCATTTAGCTGGGCTCTGTGTCTATCCTGTCTGCCCTTTGAATATGTCATCCTCAGATGTGACT
>NW_006476412.1:0-331 GCF_000325575.1 Pteropus alecto | reverse complement strand
TTTTTTCCCCCTCCTTCCCTTTCTTTCTGTTATTTTAGACCTTCCATTTTCATTCATTTATTAAATTCATTCAACAAATATTTATTAGTACTTCCATGTGTCAGGTACTGTTCTAGGTACTAGAAAATCAGCGGTGAGCAAAACAAACAAAAATCATTGTTTTTATGGAGGTAATATTCCAAGGGCGAGAGAGAATAAACCAGACACAGAAAGATACTAATATATTAGATGGTGTCATGGACTGAAAGTTTGTGTCCCTCCCAAATTCATATGCTAAAGCCCTAACCCCTTAGTGTGGCTGTATTTGGAGATGGAGTCTCTAAGGAAGTAA
>NW_006476411.1:0-331 GCF_000325575.1 Pteropus alecto | reverse complement strand
GGACCCCGTTTCCATTAGGGATCTCGTCGATCGGTGTACTACTGGGGCAATTGAGGAAGGGCGTCTTTTTCTGTGTCCCAAAGGGTCCTTAAGAACCAGTAGCATCCCCGTCAGGTGTGTAAGGCACTGGCTCACAGGAGGCCCTCCACGAGCGCTCATTCTTTTCTTGATGGGAACCCACACGTGAAAGACATTCAAATTCCTTGGGTTGCCCAACATTCTCCTAACTTGGAGAATCCCAACTGCCTTACAAAACAGAACCCACAGGTCCTAGTATGGAAGCTGGGGAACTGGCCTTCCCAGCTTCCTTTGCAAGTTGGGTGCAGGCAGG
>NW_006476410.1:0-331 GCF_000325575.1 Pteropus alecto | reverse complement strand
GTGTGTGTGTGTGTGTGTGTGTGTCAGGGGACCCTGGGCCTGCTGGAGGAAAAGCAGGACAGCTGTTCAGAGCCTGTATCCCCACTGCTCTCCTTCTGCCTTCCCCATTCACCAGGAAGGGCCTGGCTGGCCTGCTGAGAAGGGGAACAGGAGCTGAGTCTGAGCCCACCCCGTCTTTAACGTGGGCACCTGGAAGCCATTAAGGGACCTGAGTGGCGCCCGCCCTACCCTGCTTGAAAGGCTGCGGATTCCTGGAAGAAACAGGACGCCCCCTCCCTGTGGAGCCCGTGCCAGGCCTGGCAGCTCCCAGAGGCAGAGAGGATATGGCAGT
>NW_006476409.1:0-331 GCF_000325575.1 Pteropus alecto | reverse complement strand
TTTTTTATTTTTTTACTGCAAGTGTTTGGTGGTGAAAAACACAATCAATGACTACTAGGATAGCTGGTGCCCCCAACTGACGCTAAAGCACCAACAGTTTTGCCCACCTTTGCTTTTGCACCATCAGTGCAAATTTCAACATGAAGAAAAGGGAAAATGAAGTTTCAGTATTATTATGAAAGTGTTTTTGATTTTGGAGAGCCCCCAAAATGTCTCAGGTACCTCCAGGATTCAGTGGCCAATACTTTGAAAATTGTGAATCTAATTAAACATTTTATAACTGGGTATCATCATATGATTTCAGGGCTCTAATTTTCATTTGAATTGTGGG
>NW_006476408.1:0-331 GCF_000325575.1 Pteropus alecto | reverse complement strand
GAGGGCAGTCATTGAGAACCACTGATATGTGCAAATCAGTGACACATAAACAAAAGGGAATGTAAAGTATAATATCCTTACTCTTAAGGAAATCACAATTTAGGTAAGTCAAGTCACACTATTTTTTAAAATGTTTTCTTGACTAAATGTGCGCTTCATTTTTATAGATTCAGAACAAGTGTATTTAGATCTGTTATGTCAATAAGGAAGTTAGAATGTAAAGAAGTTTTTTAAGAACAGAAAAAAATTAACTTGATGAACATATAGGTAGCAAATAGGTCCCAAAATGACATGGAGTTTATCCAGACCAGGCGCAAGAAGTTGATAAAAC
>NW_006476407.1:0-331 GCF_000325575.1 Pteropus alecto | reverse complement strand
TGAACTCTGTTACAAATAGACTATAAATAAATTGTATTCAATTAAATTGCCATCATAAAACATTGTTATAAAATTAGCAATGTTGTTTCATCTTATGTTTCATTTTGCCAACTTGGATCTCCTTATTGAATTTACCAATGTCTTAAACTAACTTAAGCCAGTTTAGTCAAAACACCTAAATATATAATGATTGTCACTATTTTAATAGCATACATTTCATAGTAACATCTATTTTCCTGTGCTCAACACAATTATATAAAATAAACATTATTACTAAGGCCATTTTACAGAATGAGGAAATTGAGGCTTAAAATTATTCTTTTTTTTTTTT
>NW_006476406.1:0-331 GCF_000325575.1 Pteropus alecto | reverse complement strand
TCTTAGTGTAAAATTTAGGGTTAAGTTTAGTATTATGGTTAGGATTATCTTTAGATTTAAGGTCAGTTTTTGGGTTAGAGTTAGTGTTAAGATTACGTTAAGATTAGGGTTAATGTTAGGGTTGGGTTTACGGTTAGGTTAGGGTAAGGGTTAGGATTAGGGTTAGGCTTATGTTTTAGGGTTAGGGTTAGGCTTAGGGTTTAGTTTTAGGGTTACGGTTAGTGTTAGTGTTATGTTAGGGTAAGTGTTAGCATTAAGGTTCGGGTACGTTTTAGGGATTGGCTTAGGATTTGGTTTTAGGGTTCGGGTTAAGTTTAGTGTTCGGGTTAGG
>NW_006476405.1:0-331 GCF_000325575.1 Pteropus alecto | reverse complement strand
CCACAAGAGGCCTTCAGTTTTTACATTGAAGGACATGTGGGATGCAGATAGCCAGACATGAGAAAGAACCATGATAATGATGGCGATCAAAGAAATTGTCTGTATATATCACAGGGCTATTCATGTGCTCATTTGTTCATTTATTCGTTCATTCACTCACCATTTCTCCATCCTTCCATACATCCTTTTATCCATATTCCTTCCTTCCTCTGTCATTCCTTCTCTCCCTCCCTCCCTCTTTCCCCCCTCCCTCCCTTCCTTTCTTCCACCTATCATCCATCAATCATTCACCTATTATTCCTTCCTTTCTCCCATCCATCATTCATCCATC
>NW_006476404.1:0-331 GCF_000325575.1 Pteropus alecto | reverse complement strand
TACACGTGAGCCATGCAGGACGCTGGCTTTTCAGGGCCAGGTGGAGAAACGCGAGGCAGGGGCGACGTCGCCACCTGGTGGCCACTTACGTCTTTGAGGGTGATGATGTTCGGGTGCTGGCCGTACCGCAGGAGAATCTCGATCTCTTCCGAGGGGTCGCGTTTGCTCTTATCGATGATCTGGAACAAACAGGGGCCGTGAGGCATCGGCCAGCGCCTGGGGCTGTGCCCTTCCCTCCGGCTCGCAGCAGCCCAGGGGGCCCACGGATTCCCAGGTGCGCACGGCAGCGCACTGTGCCGGCCAGCACCGGCCCACGTTCTCCCCGTCCCGG
>NW_006476403.1:0-331 GCF_000325575.1 Pteropus alecto | reverse complement strand
AGTCTACTCGACCCTAAGTTACTACTGAAAGGCGGGATCGTGTGTCCAGTGCACATCCGGGAACACAGCAGGGCTAACCTTTGCTGATGACGTCAACAAGCCCACGTCAGGCACGAGCCGGGGGAAAGGCACGCGCAGCCATGCGGAGACAGACCAGCGTGACCAGCATAATGCTTGCAGATGAGGACGGAGTGTCCTCCGAAAACAGAGCGGAGTCTATGGCCATTGCCGTAAGAACAGTTCTCCCCACTTTATCAGGTTGTGGTGGGAATCGAAAAGGCACATAACGCTTGGCACGTGGCCTCGCACGGCGAGTGTGCGACCCATTCTA
>NW_006476402.1:0-331 GCF_000325575.1 Pteropus alecto | reverse complement strand
TTGCCCATGAGTGTCAGGAGGTAGACTGCAGAGAAGAGCACAAAAAGGAGGACCTGCCACTTCTTGGGGTAAGGGAAGCCCAGGAGGATGAAGCCAGTGATGGTGCTGGAGTTGTCGGAGGATTGCATTAGTCTGTGAGCTGTGAAAGCAACAGCAAATATTAAATAGCTGGATATAGACAGATGGAGGCTGAGATTTATATTTTAACTATCTTGGGGAAGAAAATGAAGAGTTAGATATCAATAGCTACTTTTTTTTTTCTATTAAAACTAAAATATTGACCTGGGTTGCTTCTTTATTCTCTTTCATATGTTCACTGTGGACTCAGGAA
>NW_006476401.1:0-331 GCF_000325575.1 Pteropus alecto | reverse complement strand
CCTGCTGAGAGCGTAGGAGGAGATGCAGGTGAACAGCTGATCCAGGGGCAGGAGCCTTAGTTATAGGCACTTGTGACAGGCACGAAGCTGTATGCCCGACCCGGAGGTGTTAGGGCTGATGTCAGAGCAGCCGGCTGACCCTGCTTCAGGGCAGACCCTGGCGCCAGATAGCCCTGCCATTAGCAAGCCAGGCAGTCCCCAGGGACAGGGAGGCTGTAAAGTTTCCGGACCACAGAAGCTCATCCTCAGCCGGGACTCAGGCATCTAGCCGTCCAGCCTGGCTCAACAACCATTCAGCAGTGAGGTTGAGTTCTGCATGTCTGTCATGTTG
>NW_006476400.1:0-331 GCF_000325575.1 Pteropus alecto | reverse complement strand
TTTTTTTTTTGCTCCTGCTTCAGCTAATAGTCTCAACTCTGATTTAGTGTCCTGGAGCCAGCACCTCAGGAAAAAAGTGACCTGGACAGGTTGAACTAAGAACACGTCTGGAATCACGCTGCCCGGTTTCAAAGACCGCCTCCCGTGCCTCAGTGTGATAGGTCTATAAAGGGAGCCTTTTTATTTCATGCTGTCTGCATGGACAGTCAGGACGACTTCCTCAGCACGGCCAGACAGGGTGGCGCTGGGGGCTGAGGGTGCAAAGTGAGAACGAGGCAGAGGACCTGCCCTCCCGTGTGGAACGCGGGCTGCTGAGCTAGCGTCTTCTTCA
>NW_006476399.1:0-331 GCF_000325575.1 Pteropus alecto | reverse complement strand
CTCCACACAGCATGATGGGGATGGCCATATTTTCTTCTGGAAATATTGCATTGGCATTTGATCTGCCCAAGATTTGCGATGTGATATCTGTAATCTGAACGTTCAGGAACTAGCAAATATTATTAAATAATTCTGATAAAGCCAGTCACAGAGATCTAAGCTATAATTTGTATTAGATCATTTAACTATATAAACAAACATTAATACAATAGATTGAGATTTTAATGATGCAAACATGCAGGTATAGGGAAGAAAATCTTCACATTTCCCTGCATGTCACATCTTCATTTTGGCCTCTGTCTTCGTATTTGCCATTTCTCTACCACTAACC
>NW_006476398.1:0-331 GCF_000325575.1 Pteropus alecto | reverse complement strand
AAAATCCCCCTCTCTGAAAGTCTGAGAGACCTCAAGGGGAGTCTTTCTCACTCTCACCCGTGGCCCGTGCACGTACAGCTTCTGCCTACCTGATGATGTCCCTGCTCATGCAGTTCTTCAGTGCCACCATGGAGCTGGTGTCCTCCCTGGAAAGCCGATATCTGTCCTGGTGGTACAGGGTGTCCCTCAAGTTCCCCTCCTTGTGGTGTCCAGGATCTGTTAGTTTCTCTTCAGTTCTCACTGTGCAAGAGAAATTTTTATGTTCTATGCACAAGTGTCAGGATCTAGCCCCAAAGTAGCTCTGTGTGTGACCTGACATTCCATTGCTGGT
>NW_006476397.1:0-331 GCF_000325575.1 Pteropus alecto | reverse complement strand
AGGGTTTTAATGAGTAAATTGATTTCAGAGTGTGTATGCACTACTTACAACCTTGACAATAATACTGGAATGTGTAGAAAACATTAAAAAACCCAGTGATTGAAAATGAATTCTTTATTTTGGGAGATAGCGAAAAAATCATTGAGCGATATAGGTTTGACTCAGTGTGTGAAACTTTGAACTTGACTTCATTTACAGGTCAGTGACAATAATTTCATGTCACTCATTGAGTTATCCTCTAGTACATATGATTTTGGACCACACTCATGTACTCATTTCATTAAATTTTTAAAAAAAAATTTATATAAAATATACTACAAGGGAACTATTT
>NW_006476396.1:0-331 GCF_000325575.1 Pteropus alecto | reverse complement strand
TATGCACTCATATATGTGGATATACACACCCATACATACATATTTTATATACTGTTTTTGGATGATCTCTGCCACTTTTTCCTTTCATTTACTACTCTCGTGGTTGACAATGAGTGACACACTATAGTCTGCCTTTATTCCCTGAAAGAGAAAATTTAAAGAAATCGAGAGGCCCCCAAAGATGCATTATTATCGACTGTAATATATGAAAAGTGCTTACTATAGAAAATCATTTTTTGGTTCTTAATGAAGGCACTTTATTTTCTTAGGCAGAGTAATGTGTTCCTTATCATTTTTTTTTAGTAGAATTTACATTGTTTTACATGAATAT
>NW_006476395.1:0-331 GCF_000325575.1 Pteropus alecto | reverse complement strand
AGTCGAAACTGTTGGGACATTCGGAAAACATCCATCGCGCGTCCGGTGAGGTTACTGCTGTGCCAGGGGTATGAAGAGTTTCCCTGATACGGGGCTTTGAGATTGTTTCAGCCGCTCCGCTCTTCTGCGTGCGGCTGTGGTGACGGCCCACGTGCCAGCGCCCCCCGGCCCCGCCCCTGCCGCCAGGGCTGTTCCTTTCTACGTGCCTCTTTACAGACCAGACCCAGGAGTCCAGACCGCCGGGTCGTTCTTCCGCTGGGCAAGTTGTAAGGGTTCAAAGTCAAATCCTAGTACAGATGCCACCAAATTAAAAAACAAACAAAAAAAGCCA
>NW_006476394.1:0-330 GCF_000325575.1 Pteropus alecto | reverse complement strand
AGGAGATGCCTGTGCCCCTCATCTCCTGACTCTAGCAGAACCAAGGGCAGCTCCTCATCACTGGGCTTCACCACCTTCAGGGTGAGGTGGATGGTTGTCTCCTTGTCAATGCCGTAAGAGGATAGCTTTCTCGGGGGCTTTAGGATCTTCGAGCCCAGCTGAAGGACCTGGTTCTGCACGGGAACCTTGGTCTTAGACCGGACGTGTTCGTTGATCTTCTTGACTCTGTCATCTGAGCTAGCAGTAAAGGTCATTAATTCCCATTCCTCAGAATGGACATTCACCTGGACAATGAAGGCCAAGAGACAGTTACTAAAAATACTTACCCCA
>NW_006476393.1:0-330 GCF_000325575.1 Pteropus alecto | reverse complement strand
TTGATCTAATTTTCTTGTCCTGCAAAAACGAGACTCTGTAGGGACATGAAATGGGATGAGTGACTAATATGTATAAGAAACCACAAGAAAGAAAACATAACATGAGTAATTATTATAGGTTTCAGATATTGAATACTTAACACTCTCTGGTCATCAGGCCTCACACTTCACAAGCATTAGCTCAGTTAATCCTCACACAACTCCATGGTTCATAGTATTATTATCTATACTTTATAGTTGGGAAACTGAGGTAAAGAGAGGTTAAGTAATTTTCCCTGGCATATACAACTAGTGAATTGTGAGGCTGGGGTCCAAACAAACCAATCAAAA
>NW_006476392.1:0-331 GCF_000325575.1 Pteropus alecto | reverse complement strand
CGGTCAGGCCAGCATCATGTTTCAAAGTTATAAACTTGAAAACAACCTAAGTGCCCAAATAAGATGTCAACGAGAGCTCTGATAAGCTGTCATAAAAGTAATTATGAAAGACACACAACCATAAAAGAAAGAGATCTGAATATTAATTATGAGGAACACAGAATCATATACCCACTGTGATTACAACCACATAGTTCAAATTTTTGCAAGAAAATGTAGAAATATATTTTAAAGCTTTTGAGGTAGAGAGGTGATACGCTTGATTTTTTTTTTTAAAAAAGCTCCTTTAATAACATATTTTTTACAATAAATAACACTAAAAGAAAAAATA
>NW_006476391.1:0-331 GCF_000325575.1 Pteropus alecto | reverse complement strand
TTGGACCAGAACTATATTTTTCAAACTTTATTTAATATATTTTATGAAATTTTATTCTTATTCTGTGTCATGTACTCTTATGTTTTCTAATCTTATTTTATTTTAATTACTTGAATGACAAAATATATAACCTCACAGGTTAAAAGAAAAGACACTGATAATTTCACTTAGTAAAATGGAAACAACTTTAAAATAATAATATCCACAATCGGTAAAGGGCTGGAAAATCAGCAGCCTCGTATACTCCTAGTATACAAGGAAATAGAAATATCATTCATAATACTAAATAATTGAAAATACTACCAAAAAGTGATTAATTCTTTTAAAAAAA
>NW_006476390.1:0-331 GCF_000325575.1 Pteropus alecto | reverse complement strand
TATTTTTTTTTATTTAAAAATATCAGATGAGCAGATTAGGTATTTTTTAAGACCTGAAAATTTTTGCTGCATCATTTTTACAGTCACTGCTCAATGCTTTTTAAAAAAGCTGTTGCTTACATGGCAAACTGGTTTTCCTATACAGACAGTTAAATAGGACCATATTGAGACATGGATTGTGATCCTGTTTTAAAAGGATCTGGACTGAACCTCAAAATTTCAGCCTATAGTTTTTAATATCTTGTTTATTGATAGCGTTTCCAAGTTATTTTACACCTTGCCTGTCATGTATGTGGTTTTCTGTCTTATGTTGTTGAATTTGGCATAATGT
>NW_006476389.1:0-330 GCF_000325575.1 Pteropus alecto | reverse complement strand
TTGTGCTAAAATAATTCTAAAACATTTCTCCACCAAAAGATGTGAAACTTTTAAAATAAAACATACACTTACTCATGTTTGTATGTTCTCCTTACAGTGAGCAAAATGAACATTAATCCCTCTTTTAATGTACAAAAATGAACAGGCATCTGTACCGCCACAGTGAACAAAAATAAAAACATTTCACTTCTCAAACTCGCATGGGGTCTAATTAAGGCCACATGATGAGAGGAACCCTTGTTTCCAGATAAGCAGCATGTAACTGTGAAGACAGTCACTCCAAAGCCCAAGTCCTCTGCACCGAGACCCCACAAGTGACTCTGTTTCCCC
>NW_006476388.1:0-331 GCF_000325575.1 Pteropus alecto | reverse complement strand
CAGAAATTGAAATTTTTGATCAGATTGTGGAAAAAGCACGTGCTCTTTCTGTTTATTGCCTGGAATTTCCATTTCTTTTATTTAAACTTTGTACAATCTGATAACTCATCTGACTAAACTTTCCGCTCTGTCTGATATATGGACAGTTTTCTGTTTTTCTATTTTCCTGCTCTCTCCATGTTTCCCCCAAACTTGGATGAGAAATATTTGGGAATTTCCATTTCTTTTATAGGACAAATTGGATTTCTTAAAAATAATGTTCTCTGAAATGAAATCCATCTTCCTAAGTAATTTTTCTTCAGTTTGCCTGAAAGAATGGTCATGAGTTGTA
>NW_006476387.1:0-330 GCF_000325575.1 Pteropus alecto | reverse complement strand
TCCCTTGTTAAGGAAGCGATAGGCCTGGGATGTGACTCCTCACCCTGGACTGTCCAGTTAAGAATTCATGAGCACACCACTCTGAGTGATTACTTTTGGTCACTGAGCTTGTCGAGACTGCCATGTGGCCTCCCCTGACATCACACGTTTATGACATAGCCCCTGTTTCGTTCACGGATGTCAAGAAGGGGGAAAAAAGACGTACAATGTAAAGTGTCTATGAAATATCTGAAGACAGATTTCTCACTGGTAGAAGCATATGTGAATTGGGGACCTGCAACAGTGTCCATCCGGAGATATTAATCTGCAATTGCTTATGCATTTGTGGAA
>NW_006476386.1:0-331 GCF_000325575.1 Pteropus alecto | reverse complement strand
TGCAGCTGTCCCCAGGCCCCCGCCTGCCTCCCCCCCACCCCCTCACCTTGCGCAGGTCCTGCTCCAGCGCCTGCTGCAGAAGCTGCCTGTTGTCCCGCAGGAAGCAGCCCAGGGCCTTGAGCTGGGCAGCCCGGAACTCGGCCGGCCGCGTCAGCCCCGAGCTGAAGGCCTCCCGCAGTCGCCGCAGAGTGTCCTCGAAGGGGTCCATCCTGCAGGGGGTGGGGGCGCGTCGTGGACCGGGACTCCCCCACCTTCTCGGCACCCACCCCCGCCTGCCTGCACCCAGTGGGCCCACAGACATCCCTATGGAATTCCTGTGTAACCCCAGAGG
>NW_006476385.1:0-329 GCF_000325575.1 Pteropus alecto | reverse complement strand
AAGAAGAGTCGATGGTACTTGCTTTGTCTTCAATGAAGGTTATATTTTCACCTGTCGACATACCATACAGCTTATGCTGGGAGAAGGCAAAGATCTGCATCTGTGGCCAGACATAAGCAAATATGCACGTGTAAATTTCACTTATAAGGAGTCCTGCCATCCTGCTGCTGATTGGTTTTCCGTCGAGCAGGGGATTCAAGTATCCGATGACGATCTAGATTATGCCATTTTAAAACTAAGAGATCATGGAAATGGATTTCCTCCAGGCCTGGTGGGAAAAGTTTCTCCCCACCATCTGACGGTTTGGTTTATATAATTGGTCATCCAAA
>NW_006476384.1:0-330 GCF_000325575.1 Pteropus alecto | reverse complement strand
TGGCACGTAGTAGGAAGAGGCCAGAGTGGAATGCGGGCCGACATCCTACGACGCACAGGACAGGCCCCGACGGTAGATTCTCTGGTCCCATTATTGCTTTTGTTTGGCATTCAAAGGGAGGGTTCCGCCCAGGTACCTCTTGAGATCTTTCTGCACGAGCATCCGGTACACAGTGGGAGCAGAGCACAGGGTCGTGATGGGGTACGTGCTAAGCGTCTGGATGATGGAGAAAGACACGGATGTCAGAAGCGGTTCATTACAGGCCACGCTGAGAGCTGATGTCTGCGACCCCTCACTGTCTCATTTTCGCACGTGCCCATCTCATAGGAA
>NW_006476383.1:0-330 GCF_000325575.1 Pteropus alecto | reverse complement strand
AGGTTTCTTGAATTATGAGTAGATATGTTAAAGAGAGCATGAGAGTCTCATTTTTAACTCTACAAGCTGCATGGTCCCAAACCCTTATCCTTAGTGCCTGCACAGCTATTAAGGCACAAGGTCCTTAGTTGTAGAGGTTGGCAAATGTCTCTAGACAGTTGCAGTTCTGCTTCAGCTTATTTTTCTAATTATCAACTCTCACATCATTTCTGGTTGGTGGAGATTTCCTTTATTACATGAAAGCTCATTTCTGCATTCTGAACTTTAAAAAATATTTAAATTAGCAGTTCATCCAAGTATTTTATTGAAAATGTTTTAGGATATTTCACA
>NW_006476382.1:0-330 GCF_000325575.1 Pteropus alecto | reverse complement strand
TGCTCACAGCCGTATGACCCAGAGATCGTGGAGACTCAGAGATAGTCGTGAGACTCAGAGATAGTGGAGCTACTCGCCCGTTGAAGAGCCATTGGATGAGGTTGTGAAGGGTTCACGGTCTCGGTGACTGCCGATCGCATTACTGCTACTGCTAGGGCTCCTGTTACAGCCACGTGTCACTTAACAACGGGCGTACGTTCTGAGAAATGCGTTGCTAGGCAACTTCGTCGTTGTGCGAACCTCACAGAGCACACTTACACAAATCCAGGTGGGACAGCCTACCGCACACCTAGGCTGTATGGTCCAGCCTGTTGCTCCTGGCTACAAGCC
>NW_006476381.1:0-330 GCF_000325575.1 Pteropus alecto | reverse complement strand
TGCCTTTCAATCATGTGTTTTGATATCTGAGGATTTACATTACACAAGGCATTGTGGTAGGTGCTGAGCACTGCATTTGTGAGCAAGGTTGTCATGGCCCTGGCCAGTATGAAGCTGACAGTCTAGGCTATGGAGAGACACCTGTTAACCAGAGTCCCACTATGTGCATAGGAATGTGTGAGAATTATTGTAAGCATGGTGAGTGTTAGAGGGTAAAAAGACAGGGGATGATGAGAGCATAAAACAGGAGTCTCAACCTCGTCCAGTGACTCAGAGAAGCCTTATCTGAGGAATTACCTTTGTGTCTGAGAACTGAAAATGTCAGTAGGA
>NW_006476380.1:0-330 GCF_000325575.1 Pteropus alecto | reverse complement strand
ATGTAAACAAAGGGGTGTGGCTGTGTTCCACTAAAACTTGATTTACAAAAACAGATGTCTAGCCAGAAGTGGCCCATGGACCCTAATATGCCAATGACAGGTACGGGAGAGAAAGAGATGGTAAATGACTGGTCGTGACATTCAGCTAGCGTCAGGGACTGTGAAGAAAACAAGAGCTGACTGAGTAGCTTCAAATTCTACTCTACGTAGGGTGGTCAGGGACAGCCTCGCTGACGATGAAACATCCGAGCTGAAATCTGACAGGAAGGACCCAACTGGGAAAGGGACCAGGGAAGAGCATGCCAGGCAGGAGGAGCAGGTGCAAAGGCC
>NW_006476379.1:0-330 GCF_000325575.1 Pteropus alecto | reverse complement strand
TGGTTTGTTTTTAATGCATAGTGATCTCACATGAAACTCCCTGCCCTTCTTAGGACAACTCAGACTTTTTGTTTCTTTTTTAACACCTTAAAAGGTACTTGCAGACAGTAGCGTTGTTTCCTGAAGCATTTCCTTTCTCACTGAGATGCTGAGATCTTTGATGCTTGGTCCAAATTGGATCCTCTGTGAGGAAAGGGGGCCACTAAGGCATGGACAGCATCTGGAGAGGTCCATGATGAAAGTGCTACCAAGCCGCGGTCTAAGTCTGCTTTGCTCCTCATTGTTCCCATTGAATTACATAGTACCTGGTTCATTGTAGCCATGTAATAA
>NW_006476378.1:0-330 GCF_000325575.1 Pteropus alecto | reverse complement strand
GGCTGTCCTTGGCCAAAGTCACAGACGGGACCAGCAGCAGAACCAGGACCAGGGCCCCAGGGCCCCAGGGCCCCAGGGCCCCAGGGCCCCCGGCAATGCAGCTGACAACGCCCTGTCCTTCTGTCTCCACGGACGGAAGCCCATGAGGGCCGGTCCCCGGTGCAGAGCACAGAGAAGGTGCTCCAGGAACGACCCGTGGATGAACGGGCTGGGCCCACTGCAGGCTCTGCCTCGGGCCGGTCCCAGCACAGCCCACGAGGCCCACTCCTAACGTCCCAAACAGCTCTCAGCGTCGGTTCCAGCCAGGCTCGACCCCACTGGGCAAGTGAC
>NW_006476377.1:0-330 GCF_000325575.1 Pteropus alecto | reverse complement strand
GTGTGCGTGTGCGTGTGCGTGTGCACGCGTGCGTGTGCATGTTCATAACGAAGTCAGGGATAGGCCAGAGGGAGAACCAGTCCTCGGCTGTACAGATCAAGGACACCGCATTCTCCCAGCCTTCGGGAAATTATTAAAATTAGAACCATTTGTCACAGGAGGTCGCAGTGCAGCATCAGCCCTGGGAGGGACAAGGATACATCTCTTGGCCTCTGAAAGGAATGAATCCATTCACTCACACACTGATTCCACTCATGTTTCCTGAGGATCTGCAGTGTACAAGGCACCGTGCTGGGGGGGAGGGAGACGGAGCTGAGCAAAAGAGAGCAG
>NW_006476376.1:0-330 GCF_000325575.1 Pteropus alecto | reverse complement strand
TTGTAGTGTGGTAGTTTCACATGGTGCTATGCTCTGTTTCCTGTTTTTATGTGTTGTAAATCTGTTCTAGAGATTTGTCTTATGGACCATGAGGCTTATATAAAATAGCTCGTAAATAAAATAGTCCATTTCATGCTAATAGCAAATTATCTTCACTTGCCAATAATGGCTCCACCTTTTTCTTCTTCCCATTTTATATTTTTAATGTCACAATTTACCTTTTTATGCTGTGCATTCATTAAAAAGTCATAGTAGCTGTATTTTGTTTTATTTTATTTTTACACTTACAGCACCCAGTCTTCGTAGGTGGTCTCCCATCCAAGTACTAAC
>NW_006476375.1:0-330 GCF_000325575.1 Pteropus alecto | reverse complement strand
TTTTTTTTTTTTCTATCAGTACGTTCTTGTTACCGTGTGCCAAGTCCTCAACCTAAGGTTCTTTTAAGAAAACTTAAACTAGATTCTGTGAGCCAAGGTTTCCACACTGTTACCTGGAAAAAGAACAAATTTGGGGCCATCATTCCAAAATCCTCAATTGAATTCGGAAAAGAACTTTCCAGGCTTTGTACATGGTTTCCAAATGCCCACATTACCTTCTCTTAGCAGGGGAAAGGCTTGGTGATATAAGTTATGGTCACCTTTCAACCACTGGCAAAAGGGAAAATTGGTGATATAGGACCAGATTGTGCTGAATGGACTGTTAGGATG
>NW_006476374.1:0-330 GCF_000325575.1 Pteropus alecto | reverse complement strand
GTGGAAGGGACCTGAGTTTTCTCTCTCCATCTCCATGAGTCTGCAGTCAGCAGACATTGAAGCTCACACAGCATGCACAATGACACAGGGATGGTCCCACTGAACTGTGCTTGAGACAGAAGAAAAAGAGCACAAATGCTTCTCAGTGCTTGGCACTGTTCCTCAGACCAGTGTAAATTCAAGGGTGACAAGGAACATTGTCAAGAATCTGAAAAGTGTGCCATAGGTGGAATGGCCAAGGGAACTATGAATACTCAATTTTAGAAAAGGAAAGGAAGTGGAGGCATGTTAGCTGTATATGAATATTTCAAAGTTATTTTTTTATAGAAA
>NW_006476373.1:0-330 GCF_000325575.1 Pteropus alecto | reverse complement strand
TATAATTCAATAATATATCATATGTATATCACATTGTCTGTTCACCACCCAAAGTTAAATTTTTTCTGCCGTCACCATATATTTGACTCATTTTACCCTTATTTACCGTGCCCCTCCACCCTTTCTCTCTGGTAATCATTCAATTGTAAAAGATATCTATTTCAAATTTAAAATCTAGAAGTTTGGAGAACCTAGGCCTTTAGTAGGAAAAGGTGATTTTTCTGCCAGCCACACAGATTAAGATATGCACCAACACACAAAAAAATTAAAGTGGCAATTTCGTTAAGCATTTTAATAACAATATAAATTATGACCTTAAAAACAAACAAA
>NW_006476372.1:0-330 GCF_000325575.1 Pteropus alecto | reverse complement strand
GGAACTGGTCTCACAGTGCGAGCGTCTGCGCCTGCGCGAAGCCCCGGTTCCCCTTGGAACATTCGCGCTCGTTCGAGGAGCCTGCGTCAGAGCCGCCGTCACAAAACAACGTTTCCATGCAGCCTACCGGCATTCTTCTCGGTGGCAACACCATTCGCTCCTCTAAACCCGCTATTCCTTCCAAACCAGCTGTTTTTCGGTTTCTCATCAGTAATTTCACCGAACGTCGTGTTCTAGGTAGCCGCACTGGTCTATGCTCCCGGTCCTAACACGGGTGCCAACCCGGGATGGTCTCCCAGTCCCCGTGCTGCAGAAAAGTTGCAAAAGATA
>NW_006476371.1:0-330 GCF_000325575.1 Pteropus alecto | reverse complement strand
CAAACAGAAAGCGACAAGGCTTGTCAAGAAACGTGCAGAAATTGAAATCCTCGTCCGTGCCTGGGGGACACTATACAATGGTGACGTGACTATGGAAAACAGTACGGCAGTTTTTTTCTAAATGAAACGTAGAATTTCCATACAATCCAGCAATTCCTCTCCTTAGAGGTATACTCGTAAGAATCAGTAGGAGGGGCTCAAAGAGCTATACCCATTTCCACGGCGGCGTTATTCACAATAACCAAAAAGTGGAAACCGCTCGGTGTCTATCAGCAGATTAATGAACAAATGCGACACACGCATACGATGGACTATTACTCGGCCTTAAAA
>NW_006476370.1:0-330 GCF_000325575.1 Pteropus alecto | reverse complement strand
CCTTTCTGATGTCCGAGTAGTATTCCGTTGTGTATATGTACCACATGTTCTTTATCCGGTCATCCCTGGAAGGATACTTTGGTTGTTTCCATGTCTTGGCTACTGTAGATAATGCTGCAGTGAATTTAGGGGTGCAGATGTCTTTTCAAGTTAGTGAGATTGCTGGGCCATGTGGTCGTTCCAGTTTTAACTCTTTGGAGAACCGTCACACTGTCATCCGTAGTGGCCATACCAGTTTACATCTCACCAGCAGTGCACGAGAGTCTCCTTCTCTACATCCTCACCAACACTTGTCTCTTTTTGATAATGGCCATTCTGACAGGTGTGAGG
>NW_006476369.1:0-330 GCF_000325575.1 Pteropus alecto | reverse complement strand
AGGAAGCAGCGACGTGGACCAGCAGCAAAGCCCTCGGGATGGGCAGAGCCAAGTCCTGCCTCTGTCACTCGCAGGGTGGCGCTCCCCAGCAGCGGGGCCCAGCCGTCCCGCTCACAGCTGTCTGCCCAGCACTCGGCACAGCGCCCGACACACAGGTGCAGTCAATGTTTGATGGGCGAATGAATAAATCTCTCTGAGCCTTGTTTTCTTCATCCAAAAACCTGAAGTAACGACAGTAAGTAATGGTCAGTGACGTCGGGACCCAACCCCGCGGTGCAGCCTGCGGGGCCCTGCAGGGCCTGGCCTCCGCGTGCCTCCCCGGCCTCGCTC
>NW_006476368.1:0-330 GCF_000325575.1 Pteropus alecto | reverse complement strand
AGTAATGCTGCAATGAACATAGGGGTGCATATATCAAATTAGTGTTTTCCTTTTCTTTGATAAATGCCCAGGAGTGGAATCGCTGGGTTATGTGGTATATCCATTTCTAGTTTTTGGAGGACTCTCCGTACTGTTTTCTATAAGGGCTGCACCAGTTTCCAATTTACAATAGCGAAGACAGGGAAGCAAATTAGGTGTCCATCATTAGATGAATTAGATGAATGGATAAAGACGATGCGATATATATAATGCAGCAATAAAAAGGAATGGAATCTTGCCACTTGCAACAACATAGATGAATCTAGAGGGTATTATGTTAAGTGAAATAAG
>NW_006476367.1:0-330 GCF_000325575.1 Pteropus alecto | reverse complement strand
TCTGGTCCTGGGGTCCTGGACGGGGCGGGAGCCCCAACTGCCCTCGGCCGGCACGGCTGCCGCTGTCTTTGGGCTCCGTCTGCGGCCACTTCTCCCGCCACCGACGCAACCGTTCGTTTCGTGCTTTCGTCCCCTCTCTGTGTCACCTCTCCTCCTTCCTATCCACGCCCCATGGGCTGTATTTCCACAACCCGAAAGGAGTCGCTCTCGGTCCTGGGACAAGACCCCGCTTCCCGGTATTTAAGGCCCCCTGCCCCGGCTGAACCATTGCTGCCGGCCGGGGCCGCGTCCTCCAAGCTCCGTTTACTGAATTCTTATTTAATTTCGCTC
>NW_006476366.1:0-330 GCF_000325575.1 Pteropus alecto | reverse complement strand
TTAATGTTAACCTTAAGCAATTAATCATTTTTTGCCACGGGCAAGATGATCTGCATTGCACTTGATGTTCATTTGAGCATCCAGGTCTGCGATCTCCGTCCTAAGAACAACCTGAAGCTTGAACCGCAGAGGAAGGACCGTAGCGTCTGGGGACAGATGTCAAGTAGCTAAGAATCGTGCCAGTCTGAAGTACCCGGAGGCTTTTTCCAAAACCACTGTGAGGGAGGAGGAAGGGTCTTCCTTTGTCTGTTTCCCCACGCGCTGGCTTTCCGTGATTCTCATGCATGCACGCACAGATACACGCACACATGCACACACATGCACACACAT
>NW_006476365.1:0-330 GCF_000325575.1 Pteropus alecto | reverse complement strand
TGAGGGCCTGTCCAGCTCGGCTGGAGTGGCTCCTTTTTCTAATCTTTTACCCACACTTCGTCTCCTGGCTGAAAGGGGTGGACCCAGTTCCCTAAAGGGATAGGGGCTCTCGCTAAAGTTTCCCGAGTGATGCTGCGGAGGGTCCTCCCTAAGGCCTGAAGGCGTGCGGACACTTCCAGGTCAGCCATTAATCGAGGGTTTCCTTTTAACTTCTCTATCTCGGGGGGAGGTCTCCCGTAAAGGATTTTGAAAGTGGAGTAGCCTGAAAGTCTTGGGGTGCGTCGCGTTCGGAGTAGAGCTAAAGGCAGCATATCTATCCAAGGTAACTGG
>NW_006476364.1:0-330 GCF_000325575.1 Pteropus alecto | reverse complement strand
GGAGGCGCTAGTTCTGAGGTGGATTCAGACCTTAAACTGGGCAGGCCAGCAGAAAGAGCAGGCTGTTCACCCCCTGGTGGAATGGACATAGCCATACAGTGCATGAAGCTCCCACCTAGTGATCCTGGGCTGTGGTGTGAGCAGCAGTCCATTCCAGCAGAAGTCTTTTTTTCAATTCTTGGACTTTTGAAACTTAGATCCTTGATATAAGCCTGGACAAAGTCCACATTTATATTGGATTGAGGTCCACGATGTCATGGTCTGAGAGGTACACACCTCCCAACTTGTTCCCTGCAAACAGTCCAGCTACAGTGAGCCACCCAGCAAACT
>NW_006476363.1:0-330 GCF_000325575.1 Pteropus alecto | reverse complement strand
CATGCATGAGCGTATGTGAAGAGTGCACGTGTGCATATACGTACAGACGTGTGTGTGTGCACACGCGTGTGCATGTGCACGTGAAGCCAGGGTTGAGATGTGGTAGCCTAGGAACTTCCAGAAGCCCGTGTCCAGTTAAAAGTCGGCCACAGTTATAACTGGTTAAGAGTCGATTGTTCACACACTCGGGTAGGTGTTTGTCGTCAGGGGCTTTTGGTGGCCAGGAGCCCCCTGGACTAGACCAAGTGTGTGGCGGTCGTTGAAAGGACGTTCAGGGTCGTGAGCGTCCCCGGACGGTCACAGGCGCGGGGCCGTTGGCCGGCACCCCCT
>NW_006476362.1:0-330 GCF_000325575.1 Pteropus alecto | reverse complement strand
GTTGGTTCTTAGATTTTAACCTCAATCCGGTAGGCTCATAACCCTCTCTTGGTTCAAAGCCATGAAAGTACACATTCCTCGTTCTGCAATATTTAACTGCACCCACAGAGAAAGTACAAATTTCAAAACCACAACAGAGGCCAACAGGATAGCTGTATTTTGTCTCTTCTGCCCTGAGGCACAATTGGAGTCTAGCACCAAGGAGGGCAGGATTTAACAGACCAGCACAGAAGAGTCACTTTACAGAGGTAGTTTGGACTGGGAACAAAACTGCAGTGTAGACTAACAACTGGACAGATAAAAACACAATGTGATTCTTTATTGAGAAAA
>NW_006476361.1:0-330 GCF_000325575.1 Pteropus alecto | reverse complement strand
AGTTAACATTTTTATATAGCCTTCTAGATTTTTCTGTATGACTGTATAGACTTTGCTTTTACATCAGCTCCCAATGTATAAGAATTGTTCTTATTAAGATATATTATTTGTAATTCTTTACCAAATAATAATAGCTAATATTTACAGAGTAAGTGCTCTATATCTACCACTACTGTGTGTAAATGTGCAATAGAAACTCAATTTTTAAAAATTTTATTTTATTATTAGATTCAAGTGTACAGTACATTGGTTAGATGTTTATGTAGTTTGTGAAAAGATCCTTCTGATAACTCTATCTTTCCTCTGGCTCTACACCTAGCCATTACATTA
>NW_006476360.1:0-330 GCF_000325575.1 Pteropus alecto | reverse complement strand
AGCAGGAAACTGAGGCTCGGAGAGGTCTGGTGTCCTAGGACTGCCCCGGATGGCTGGGATCCTAATGGCCATCCCACTAGGCACAGCATATGCTCCTAGAGGGGGAAGCCAGCATGGTTTGTGTCCTGTCCTCCCCAGCACTGGGAAGCCACTCACTCACACAGCCAGTTCAGTCAGTCAGTCAGTCAATGAACACAGGCAGAGCACCTACTGTGTACAAGAGGCACCGTTCTAGGAGTTGGAGGTGGAAAGGTGAACAAGGCTGCTGGACCACAGATTCTAAATCAACAGCAGCCCTGTCGGTTACTCACTCAGCAAACACCAAGAGTC
>NW_006476359.1:0-330 GCF_000325575.1 Pteropus alecto | reverse complement strand
AGAGCAGATCTCCTCGTGAAGCCTGAAACCTCCACACAAAGCCTGTGAAGCCCGAACGCAGAGCAAGGCGGACCTCAGATGTGTAGTTTGTTAGTTTCATCTCTGACTGGGTTACCTCTTAATGCCCCAAGACACCAGCCTTGGATTTCACCCCAGAAGTCATGCCTTTGGGGACCACTGACCTTACCTCTCTATTTCTCTTAACAGTTCATTTTAGTTCACATTAACACACAATTTTTGAACATCTCCTCTGTACCAGTTAGAGCTCTTTCTTTCAATTCCTGGTCACCGGGTATGGCTGAGTCTGCTGTTTATTTACCAAATAATCAA
>NW_006476358.1:0-330 GCF_000325575.1 Pteropus alecto | reverse complement strand
GGGAAGGGAATTCCACCCCACGACGTCCAGGTGGGTTACGTCTGATCGCCTCACTGAAGAAGACAGACTTCGGGGCTTTTCTGCTGTTCATGATACAACCCTTCCCGACCCACGTTCGTTTTGTGAAAAGAAAACTTGAAGAACCGGATTGTTTCTTTCATTCTAGATTATAGATGAGAATGGCGACACCTTGCCACCTGGCAAAGAGGGAGAGATTGCCATCAGACTGACGTCTCCACGGCCCTTCTACTTCTTCTCTAAATACGAGGTACGGGAGTGGAGAACACGCTATTCACAGTCTCACAGAAAAGGGGGTGCAGGGAGTCACAC
>NW_006476357.1:0-330 GCF_000325575.1 Pteropus alecto | reverse complement strand
ACTTCCTGTCTAGCTGTAATTTCCCCTTCTTCTTCGTCATTAAGCCTGAAGTACCAGTTTTCCTTAGGACTTTTTAAAATATTTCGAGAGTGAAGTTTGCCATCCAAGCGATTCTCAGCACGTTGCAAACATTCTCCGCCTCAAGACGCTTCAGGACACCAGGTTTTAGGCTCGGACGTGTATTAAGCCGCCGTGATCTATAGCCCTTGGTTGGCAGAGACGAATTCCCGAATTCTGAGGAGGCTGGCACCTCCTCTCCCACGAGTAAGTCCTTGCAGGGCCCAAAACCTCGAGAGCACAAGCGAGGCCGGTGCAAACGTCAGAGGGCCC
>NW_006476356.1:0-330 GCF_000325575.1 Pteropus alecto | reverse complement strand
GGAGAGGAAGTAACACGGGCAGCCCCAGCCCTCACTCGTGCTTTGCCCTCTGTCCGCACCTGCCAGGATACGGTGCCCCAAGAGGCGGAAGCGCAGGCCCGCCTCTGCCACATGTTGGCTCGCAGTATCCCATGTGCTGCCCACACAGCACTGCACACAGGCGGCGCCATTCGGACGACTCCACCAGACTCGGGTCCACTGTCTGCCCTTGTAGATGACTGCGGAACGCGAAGCTTAGCCACTACCACCACACTGTATGTGGCATCTTCCAGGACTCTTGAACACGGAGAGATCTCTTCCTCCAGAAGCACCACCTTTGGCCTTCCCCGG
>NW_006476355.1:0-330 GCF_000325575.1 Pteropus alecto | reverse complement strand
CTTTGATTAAATTTAGCTTTAAATCCTAGCTATAGAAATCATCTCTCTGTACGCACACACACACGCAGTCACTCACGCACACTCACTCTCTCTCTGAGAACTAGCCTTTGCCCTACATAATCAGCAACACCTGATGCAGCAGGAAACAGTAGCCCAGACCTAACCATAACAAAATCCAAACCTCTGGCAAACTAAAGATAAATCTTGACCTAAATTATGTTTCGGCTCTTGACCCCTAAGGTGGAATGACCCCTGGCTTACTTTCACATGAAACCAGACAGAAGGACACAGGAATAGATCTCAGAACTGTCCTCAAGACCTGAAGAAATG
>NW_006476354.1:0-330 GCF_000325575.1 Pteropus alecto | reverse complement strand
CCTACCCCACAAGATTGTGGCAAGGATTAAATGCCATGTAGTACATCTAAAGAGCTGAGATCGGGGTCCATGGAAAAGCTCGGGTTAAGCCCTCAGGAAGGGCCAGCTCTCATCATCGCTGGAACATCGCTCCCCACTCGCAGAGACTGTCCGAGGAAGACCGAAAAGATGCAAAGTCGTAGAGCAGGGGAGATGGCAAGGGACGGGGAGACAGAGGAATTCCGGCCAAGCACGAGCTGTATGGCGATGGAAGAAATCGGCTCACTCCAGGTTGCGGAGAGGGTCAGGCCCAACGGGCCGAGGAAGAGCTCCACGAGACCGCTTTCCAGT
>NW_006476353.1:0-330 GCF_000325575.1 Pteropus alecto | reverse complement strand
CCCTCAGGTGGTCGGCCTTAAAAGTGGCTTTAACTCTTTGATCATTTGGATCAAATAGGTAGTGTTTGGAAGTAGAAATCTACTTCGATTGTAGGATAAAGATCACCAATAAAAGGAGTATTACCAACAATAAGGAGTATTACCAACAATAAGAAAAATCTTGAAAAATCTGTCATTCTCAAAACAATTTGTCTCCATTTCACTAGCATAGCAATTCAGGAGGACATCTTAGAAAAGGAGGTGGGTCATCCATGATTTCTTATTGCTCCTGTAATACTCTGACAGTATGTGCTTATTGATATGTTTGAAGGCCCTGGGATTCTCACTGTG
>NW_006476352.1:0-330 GCF_000325575.1 Pteropus alecto | reverse complement strand
TCACCTCCTGCTTTGCTAGGAAGGTCCCCAAGTGTCGTGAAGTCCCGGGAGAGGTAGACGTGGCCTTGGGCAGCACCGAGAGCCTCGCAGGCTGGGTGGGGTGGGCACTTCCTCCCTGCCACTGCCTTACTCCTGCTCCTCAGTCCGGGGTGCCAGTGAAACTCTTCGTGTGTCTATGGGCAGGTCTTTGTACCAGGTTCAGGCCACCTTTGGGACAAGCCATAAAATCTACCTCAGAAGTCCTCAAACGAAAATTTTCAGGAAAGCTGATTTAGATGGAACATTCTTTGAAATTGCAAAGTGCTATACAAAATCTAAGGTGTCATCATT
>NW_006476351.1:0-330 GCF_000325575.1 Pteropus alecto | reverse complement strand
TCTTTGTATTTTTCTGCAATGAATGGACACTATAGTAGATACTCAGTAAATCCTTATGGAATTAAATATAAATATTCAATAATAACATAACTTCTCTTTACACTCACATATAACCATTCACTGCAGTATATATTGGAAAGAAGTTGGGTAGAATGCAAACAACCAAGTAGATAAAATGATATCTTCTTTAATTAATTTGGAAAATCAAATTATATATATGAAATCGGGGGATTGACTTCTGTTTAAATTTATAATAAACGACCTTTTATTTCAACTTTTATTTATGAAGGACGAAAGAAACATGGCAGAGTGAAAGACATCCCCAGATCT
>NW_006476350.1:0-330 GCF_000325575.1 Pteropus alecto | reverse complement strand
AGGAACTTAACTCTTGTTTATATCATTTAGCCTGTGGTAAATTTGGTTTTGTGATCATCGTTTCACTTTAAGTCACAGAATCTGTCAAGGATGTTAAGTGAGGACTTACTGTAGTGATGACAGAAACAGTATCATCTACTGAAACATTTTATGGAAAAGGAAACGGCCTCACAGAAGTTGAATGACGTGTTCAGAGTCACGCACAGTAAGTGCTGGAAGCTAGAACTCAAATTCTGACCAAAAAAACTTTAGTCTAGATTACGGGTCAGCAAGCAATGGGTCATGGTCCAATCCAGCCCTCCACCTGTTTTTTGTAAATAAAGCTTTATT
>NW_006476349.1:0-330 GCF_000325575.1 Pteropus alecto | reverse complement strand
TGATTTTATTAATTTGTGGTTATATTTGTTATTGTAGTGTTTTATTTATAATTTTCACTTCTATAATAATTTTGGTCCAGCCAGTCTTCTTTTTGCATGTGTTAACTCTAGATTTTGGTCTGAAGATTATATGAGGTTTATATAATAAACTGAGAAGTTACCATTTGATGCTCATTCATTAATTCATTCATCTACTCAGTCAATAAATATTTATGTCATGTTGAGCATAATTTTAGGTTTGGGGGCTACAGCAGCAGACAAGACAGACAAGTTTCTGCATTTGTGGAAAAGAGCGTTCATTCTGAGTTGGGGGAGGCCAAAAATAGAGAT
>NW_006476348.1:0-330 GCF_000325575.1 Pteropus alecto | reverse complement strand
TATTATTATTTTGCTTCTGTCATCCAGCATCCGTTTCCCTTTAGGAAAATCTATGCACCCCAATTTAGTTCGTGAGACACTACTTCTCTGACACCATCAGCCCAGGCACCTCCAGAGGGGCTGAAGGGCGGGGCATATGGCTCAAGTCTGACCAATCAGAGCATGGCGTTGCCGTTGCCAGCATGTAGGTTCATGGTGGGCACAGGCCCAGAGAAGGACCTGAGGCATGAAACAGCTTCTGCTGGTGCTGCCCAGTGGGTAGGAGGCAGCTGTTCTTACCCACTGCGATTGACCCAAGCAGGATGTGAAGCAGGCATTGTCTGCAATCAC
>NW_006476347.1:0-330 GCF_000325575.1 Pteropus alecto | reverse complement strand
TTTCTGTGTACATTCTATAGTCTCAGTCCATGTTTGATTCCATTCCACAGAAATAAAATAAATAAAATAAAACACACTGCTGAAGAATTGTCTTGCAAGTTAAGGCTTCTCCCTTTACTACAAGACTCTAAAAAGAAGAAAAGAAAAAGAAAACACCTGTTTGATCCTTCAAAAACCAAAAATAAAAGAAAATAAAATGTTACTGAAGTCTAGCTTATTACCTATCTTTCATGGATCATGCCTTTGGCGTTATGTCTAACAAGTCATCATTTAGGCTTAAGCCACTTAGGTTTAGTCTTTTATGTTATCTTCTAGGAGTTTTATAGTTTT
>NW_006476346.1:0-330 GCF_000325575.1 Pteropus alecto | reverse complement strand
TCCTGAATGCGGCCTCCCAGAGCCATGGCGAAGACTGAATGCAGATGTCGTGAGACTTTTAATGCAAAGCGCCCAGCACAGAGCCTGGAGCCCGCGGGTCCCCGAGAAGAAGCTCTTGTGTGTGGTTCCCTCGCCAGCGGTCGCCTCCCTCCCGGCCTCTCATCCCTACGTCACCCTCCCACCGTTCCCCCCTGTGATAATTAACGCACGTGCCAACATGTCGACGGAAAAGGGCTTGCGCCTGCCTTTCATCTCCACCGACCCGATCGCGTTTGGCAGGGAGGCTCCTGGGTGCGCGGTGGGAGCTTTCGGTCAAGCGAAGCGGAGGAG
>NW_006476345.1:0-330 GCF_000325575.1 Pteropus alecto | reverse complement strand
TATCTCAAGAAACAAGAAAAATCTCAAATAAACAAACATTACATCTTAAAAAAAAACTAGAAAAGGAAGCAAAAATGACACTCAAAGACAACAGAAGGAAGGAAATAAGAAATATTAGGCAGAATTCAATGAAACCAAGAACAAAAACATAATAGAAAAATTAATGCAACAAAGAACTGATTCTTCGAAAAGATCAATAAAATTAATAACCTCCTGGCTAGACTCACTAAGGAAAATAGACACAAATAAACAAAATCGGCAGTGAAAGAGGAGAACTTAGGACAGATAGACCACCGAAATACAAAGGATCATACAAGAGTACTATGAAAG
>NW_006476344.1:0-329 GCF_000325575.1 Pteropus alecto | reverse complement strand
TCTCAAGTTAAATTTTAATACAGGCAATATTGGTAGCTGAACCCCACATACCAAAAGCTCTTTTTAAGGCTTGTGTCAGAGAATTTTTGCAGTAGACAGTAAATAGAGTTGAAAAGTATATGGTTAATGATGGAAGGTTCAAAAGTGACAACCACAGCTTATCCCTTGTCCATCCAAGTCTCCTCATTTGCGTTTGGACATTGACTCTGCTCTGAGGCCCCAGGCCTGAAGTTTACCTCAATGATCCTTTGGTCCCTGCTTTCTCCGGTGAAAATAAGATGGTTGCTAGAGGCAGATTCTGTCACACTCTTTACCTTCCTCCCTCCCAC
>NW_006476343.1:0-330 GCF_000325575.1 Pteropus alecto | reverse complement strand
TCTTAGTGTAAAATTTAGGGTTAAGTTTAGTATTAGGGTTAGAATTAGCTTTAGATTTAAGGTCAGTTTTTGGGTTAGGGTTAGTGTTAAGATTGCGTTAAGGTTAGGGTTAATGTTAGGTTTAGATTTACGGTTAGGTTAGGGTAAGGGTAGGATTAGGGTTAGGCTTATGGTTTAGGGTTAGGGTTAGGCTTAGGGTTTAGATTTAGGGTTACGGTTAGTGTTAGTGTTAAGTTAGGGTAAGTGTTAGTGTTAAGGTTCGGATAAAGTTTAGGGCTTGGCTCAGGATTTGGTGTTAGGGTTCGGGTTAAGTTTAGTGTTCGGGTTAGG
>NW_006476342.1:0-330 GCF_000325575.1 Pteropus alecto | reverse complement strand
ATAAATGTCTAACCAATGTACTTCATACTTGAAACTAACAATAAAATTAAATTTTAAAAAAGAAAAGATATTAAAGAAGAATGAAGTATAAGTCAAATGCCAAAAATAAATGCTCTAAAAGGACAAAGAGTTATCAGATTTCACTGAGTGTGAAAATCAAGAGATTTTGTAATGGCTTTAGTGACAGCAGTTTCTATTATGTGATAGAGTTGAGGCCAGAAAATACATAAGTGAAAGGGAAACAAATGGGTGGAATAAAAGAGTACTCTCCAAAATGTGGAGAACAGTTGGCATTTTTCTGCTTTTCATAGACACATGTAGGGTTTTTTT
>NW_006476341.1:0-330 GCF_000325575.1 Pteropus alecto | reverse complement strand
TGCCCCTGCTCTGGAGGCAGACGCTGAGGGGCAGGATCAGGGGCTCCCTGGTCCTCGGCTTTGACTGGTTTCGGCCAACAGGAGCAGGTCGGAGGCAACTTGCCGTGTCCCTCTCCCGCGGGCGGCCCCACAGCTTCTCACCCATTTTCTCATCAACTTGCCGTTTGCGGGGGCCGTCGTGTCTGCCGGGGTCCTGACCCGCTGCTGGGGACCCAGAGCCTGCACCGTCCCTACGGTCCTCTCACCAGCCGCTGGCTACTGCTGAGCGTCAGCCTCGGAGTGCAGGGACCCCAGAGCCCACTGGACCCTGCTCACTGTGTGGGCAGGAAC
>NW_006476340.1:0-330 GCF_000325575.1 Pteropus alecto | reverse complement strand
GCTGGCCTGGCCCTTCCCCATGGCCCTTCCTAAGATAGCACCACTGCACTCCATGTCCGGTCTCTCTCCACTTTATTTTCTCTATAGCCTTTGTCACCCGTTAAATATATTTTGTTTGTCGACTGGCTTATTATCTGCTCCCAGCCCTGGAGTCTGAGTGCTGTGGGAGCAAAGACGGGCTCTGTCGTCCCCACCGCAGTATCCCCAGCACCGTGCACATGTTGTGTGAGTATGAGTCAGAGAGTTCCATCAGGGCGTCAGTTAATGAGCATCCACTCCCTTCCAGATGCTTGGGTGGACACTGCCCCTACGTTAGCTCATTTCGCCTTA
>NW_006476339.1:0-330 GCF_000325575.1 Pteropus alecto | reverse complement strand
TGCTGTAAGTAAGAATGACTCGGTCGCCCTGCGATTAGGAACAGAGTCAAGGGTGACTGGTGACGAGACGTTGAAGGGCACCAGGAAGCCAGCCACGGTCCCCTGCCCTCCCCCCGTGCTTGTCTTGCCTGAAATGGCCACTGTTCAGACTCGGCCTTAGGACCCCTAAGGGGCCTTGGGTGAAAGCGGCGGTGCCCCGGTCTGGTAAACCTAGGCGTTAGCATGTCCTGGCTGGAGCGATCGGCATGTCATCCAAGCTGGGCCCCTTGGGGACTTCTCCCTGAAAGTTCATGGAACCTCCAGGAAAGAGGTCCCCTTGGCTGATAATAA
>NW_006476338.1:0-330 GCF_000325575.1 Pteropus alecto | reverse complement strand
AAAGCTGGAGTGCTTATACTAATATCAGTCAAAACAGACTAAAATAAAAATTTTACTAGAGGAAAGAGGGACAGTTTTTAATGATAAAAGAGTCAATCCATTAGGAAGATGTAACAAATTGAAACACACATGCATCTAACAATAAAGTACCAAAACACATGACTTAAAAATGGGGGAAAAAATTAAGAGAGAAATAGATAATTCAACAATAAGAGTTGGAGGGTGAAATACTAACCATTTTCAATAATAAGTAGAAAAACTAGGTAGAAGATCAGCAAGGAAGCGGAGGATTTGCACAACATTATAAACCAACTAGACCTAACAGACATC
>NW_006476337.1:0-330 GCF_000325575.1 Pteropus alecto | reverse complement strand
TCAACGTCCTACATCAAAATGGTACATTTATTACAATTGACAAACCTGCATTGACGTATCATTATCACCCAAAGTTCATAACTTATATTAGGAGTCACACTGCTGTTGAACATTTTATGCGTTTGGACAAAGGTATGACATATATCCACGATATTAGTATCATACGGAAAAGTTTCACTGCCATAAGATCCTCTGTGCTCTGCTTGTTCATCCCTTACCCTCCAAATCCCTGGCAAAGTCATGTATTTGGAATTATACAGTATACAGCTTTTTCAGATTGGCTTATTTCAGTTAATAATATGTATTTATGTTTCCTCCATGTCTTTTCAT
>NW_006476336.1:0-330 GCF_000325575.1 Pteropus alecto | reverse complement strand
TCTTTTGTTTATTGTGGGGTTTTGCTCTGTTCACACGAGTGTTACTTTGTCCATCTTAGAGATGTGCCATTCTGTTCAGCACTGATGACACCTTAAATACTATCCGGTATAAAACTTTATAGCTTTTAGTACACCTTTTTTTACGTTTTCGATGTTACAATTTATGACTTTTTGTGTTTCACATCCCCTAATAATTATTGTAGCTATAATTTATTTTAGTACTGTTGTCTATCAACTTTTCTACAACTGTTAAGTGGTCACTGTACCACAAATTACAGTATCAGAATATTCTCAATCTTACTAGGTACTTACCTTTACCAGTGTGTTCTC
>NW_006476335.1:0-330 GCF_000325575.1 Pteropus alecto | reverse complement strand
CACACACTTACTGAGAGCTATAGAATTAGAATTAGAAAAAGAAAAAGGACAAGTTTATGTTGTAAAAATACTAATTCCATGGGCAAAAGTTTTATTTATTTATTTGAGAAAACAGAAAGACCATGATTTGGAATGAAATCAATTTGGTGAGACAGTGTGGTATCACTTATGAGAAATTTTCATTTCCTGGTATGTACACAAAAGACCTTATCTTCAAGCATTTAGTGCTTTCATCTCTCTGAGCAATGAGACTCACTCCTGACATTGCCACATGTAAACATAGGAGTGGGGTTTGCTTAGGTGGTCCCCATGACCTTTTCTTCTCCTGGT
>NW_006476334.1:0-329 GCF_000325575.1 Pteropus alecto | reverse complement strand
CATTGCTCACAGTAGAAAATATACAAACAATAGCCTAAATAAAATGAAAAGGATGCGAAGCATATAACATAAAGTAAAAGTAAGGATTAAAACAAGTGTCAGCAAACTACGGTCCCTTGGTCAATTCCAACCCACGCTTGTTTTAGTAAGTAACATTTTACTGGCGCATAGTCATGTCCATTTGTTTACTTATTGGAGTACTGCCCACCCTTTTGCTAGCATTATTGTCTCTCCTTTTAAACTACAACGGCAGAACTGAGTACTTTCAGCAGAATAGAGACGGCTCATGAATCTAAATCTATTTATCTCAGTAGTCACATTTGGAGTAT
>NW_006476333.1:0-329 GCF_000325575.1 Pteropus alecto | reverse complement strand
GGCTTAAACAACAGAAATTTATTTTCTCACACTTCCGGAAGCTAGAAGTCCAAGAGCCAGGGGCCAGCAGGGCTGGCTTTTCCTGAGGTCCCTCCCCTTGGCCTGCAGATAGCCGGCCTCTCGCTGACTTTTCGTACGGTTGGTTGTCCCTTCGTGCGTGCGTATCCCTGGCGTTTGTTCCTCTTCTTATACGGACATCAGCCATATTGGATTCGTCACTTATGTCCTAGAAGCCGTGGTGTTAGAAAACAGATCTGGGCACTAGGTGTGTTCATTGTTACCGGGGTGTCATCTCCAGGTCTCAACTGACAGGGCAAAGGAATATGTGT
>NW_006476332.1:0-330 GCF_000325575.1 Pteropus alecto | reverse complement strand
AGATACATGAAAATAAAACCACAAACTACCAAAACCTACTCAAGAAGAAATAGAAAATCTCAGTATACCTAAAACAAGTAAAGAGATTTCATCAGTGATCAAAAATCTTCTAACAAAGAAAAGTCCAAGGCCAGATGATTCCACTTGTTAATTCTACCAAATGCTTAAGAAAGAATTAATACCAACCCTTCCCAAACTATTTCAGAAAAGAAGTAGAAACACATCCTAATTCATATCAGTACTAGCTTGATACTGATGTCAGACAAAGATACTATAAAAAAACTATAGACCCTTATAGATAAAATTGCAAAAACCCTCAATATAATAGCA
>NW_006476331.1:0-329 GCF_000325575.1 Pteropus alecto | reverse complement strand
TAGCTTACTTAATGTGAGGCAGTAGAACCTAATTTTGGAAGATTAATTTTAAATGATTCATCCTTAGATTAAAAAACCAAAACATATTACTTTTATTACTAACATCTCATAAAAAAAGATGTAATGAGAAAAATTCCACAAGTTTAGAAATTTAGAATAAACTTGGAAAAGCTCCCAGAAATTTAGATGAATATGCGTTACTGTTTTTTTGGTGGTTGTTGTTACTGTTTTAACTCACAGGTCATCTTTTAATGTTTGATAAAAACTCTGTGTTTTAGCTATGCCATTAATTGTTATTCTGTTAACCTTTTTCTCCTTTACCTTTTTTT
>NW_006476330.1:0-329 GCF_000325575.1 Pteropus alecto | reverse complement strand
CCGGAATCTTCAAGTCCATTTTGCGTATTCATGCAAGCATGACACGCGGGGATGCGGGGTGGGGGTGGGGAAAGCCGGGCACAAGGGCACGCTTTTCCAGTGCTAGAGATTAATAAAAATTTCTTAAACTTGCCTGATCACCTAGTACACTTGACAAATACAGCACCCAGCAGGACCAACAGGATCAGAATCTCCAGAGAGGGAGCCTGAGAATGCATCGTTCTTAAGGAAGTGTTCCAGGTGGCTCTTAAGCAGAAGTACTGTGGGAAATGTTCTCGTAATCTGTCTGCACTCGCCCAGTATTCCCCGGGCCCAGCAGCCCACGTGTA
>NW_006476329.1:0-329 GCF_000325575.1 Pteropus alecto | reverse complement strand
CATTTCCTATGTGCTAGACAATATCTCTTCACTCAAGTAACTAGTGGTATAGTTAGGAAGAGAATTTTAAATTTTCCTCTCTTCTTTTATACTTTACAAAAAGAGCTATCTTGCCAAACCTTTTAAAATATTTTTCTCCAAGAAAGCAATATATATGGGTATTCTTTTACCCCTATATATTTATTTTTCATATTTAGTTCTTGAATTTCCTGCTCCCATTCTTACCTAATAAGTTGCCTCTATGGAAGACCACTTAGAATGCATCGTGACTCTTACTCTCATAGAACTCTCCTAGACATCATAAAGAAATGATATGAACCTGAAGATTC
>NW_006476328.1:0-329 GCF_000325575.1 Pteropus alecto | reverse complement strand
CTGTAGATGTTTTATAATTACTGTGAAACTGAAAGGGAGGAAACCTCATTTGAGTGGAGATGGTGATCAGTTACACGCCCACAGAACACTCTCCTCCATCGTAAAGGAAGACCAATGATAGGCCCCAACATAAAAGACTGACACTCTGTTTCACACGAGAAACTGACCCCCAGCAACCCAGTCAACGAGAAACCCGAACTCACTCTAAACCATGGTGATCCCATTCTTCTCCAGTGGAGTTGCACTCGAAAAGACCCCTCCTAACATCCTCCATTCCTCTCCAAAATAACAATCTTCTCCTTCATCAATGGGACTTGCCTATAACTTTT
>NW_006476327.1:0-329 GCF_000325575.1 Pteropus alecto | reverse complement strand
AAGAATTCAAATAGACCCACACCAAAACGCATCATAATTCAAATGACAAAGTTCAAACACAAAAAGACAATCTTAAAAACAGCAAGAGAAAGGCAGCAGCTTACTTACAGGGGTATACCCATATGAATGTCTGCCGCTTTTTCAATGGAAAATTTGCAGGCCAGAAGCCTGCGAAGTTTTAAAAAACAGGAATCTACAACCTCCAATACTCTACCTAGCAAGGCTTTCGAATCAAATGGAAGGTTAGATAAAGAGCTTCCCAGATAGAAAAAAATTGAAGGAATTCATCACCGAGAAGCCACTATTACAGGAAATGTTAAAGAGACTTC
>NW_006476326.1:0-329 GCF_000325575.1 Pteropus alecto | reverse complement strand
AAAAATATTTCACGTAAATGGAAACAAACAAAAGAAAAGCTAAGCATTAATAATTATACCTGACAAAATAGATATCAATGAATAGATCTTCCAGGCAGAAAATCAACAAGGAGAAAGAGATCTTAAATGACACATTAGACCAGATGGATTTAATTTTTTTAGAGCATTTAACCCCAAAGTAGCAGATATACATTCTTTTCAAGCCAGCATGGAACATTTTCCAGGATAGGCCACATGTTGGGCCCTAATAAGAGTCTCGATAAATTTAAGATGATTAAAATTATATCAAACATTTTCTCCAACCACAGTGGTATGAAACTAGAAATCAA
>NW_006476325.1:0-329 GCF_000325575.1 Pteropus alecto | reverse complement strand
GTGCAGAGAGCTCGGGACATGCTAGGCGCGTGGGAAGTGCTACTTCTACGAGCATCCACCACCGACTGGCCTCTCTTAAGCGCCAACGTGAATTCTCTGGAAAGAGAAGCTACCGTGCTTGGTGACAGTCTTTTGGAATGGCAGTACACACACCCAGCCTTGGTCCTGCATGGAGTGGCCCCTTACAATGCCACTTTTGTTCCTGGGTCTGCTTTTCGGGTTTATGTGACTTCCTATGCTGTCTCCTGTGACTTTACACGTGGTCTGCGATCACAGATTTTTAGTTTCTTCGGTAGACTTACCTGTGGGATCTACCCGAAGTCTCTCTC
>NW_006476324.1:0-329 GCF_000325575.1 Pteropus alecto | reverse complement strand
GGGCAGGTGGAAGGGGCAGGCCGGCCAGCCGTCACCGGGCCGAATGTCCCCCTTGCAGCCACAGGGCATTGTGGCGAAATGAGGCAGAGAGTGAGGAAAAGGTCTGGGATGGCCGAGTCACCTGCTGGTGGATGACAGGGACACTGTGGAGGGCAGGCTTCCATCCAGGTGACGCAGGAGCGGATCCTCTCTGGGAGCGTCAGGACCGTCCTGCCGGGGGCGTTTTCGGGCTGGAATATCCCTCTTTGTACATGCCCTGCGTCTTCCTCACGCTGACCTTTATGACATCGTGCAGGAGGACCTTGTCCTCGGTGCGTGCAGTTGGCCTT
>NW_006476323.1:0-329 GCF_000325575.1 Pteropus alecto | reverse complement strand
CCTACAGAAGAAGGTTCTGCTAGGGGCGGCATTTCATTCCCTAAATTCAAATGTTGAAACTCTGAGCCTCAGTACCTCAGAATATGACTATGTTTAAATTAAAATGAGGTCAGGGTGGGCCCTAATCCAATGTGACTGGCGTCCTTAGAAGAGCTTAGGACACAGATGCACACAGAGAAGAGGCCGTGGGGTGACACATGGAGAAGACAGCCATCCATCCGCGAGCCGGGGAGGGAGGTCTCCGAGGAAACCGGCCCCGCGGACACCTCGGCTGCAGCCACCGGAACGGTGGGCAATGCACTGCTGTTGCTGAAGCCACCTCGCCGGCG
>NW_006476322.1:0-329 GCF_000325575.1 Pteropus alecto | reverse complement strand
ACCCAGCTCCACTTTGGATAGTTCTTATCTAAGCTGCTAAGGGGGAAAGAGCTGGATCTTGAGCACAGAAGATTTAAGTACATAATTAGCTAAAGTATTGCTCAGTGCTATTCAAATGGTAATCAGAACACATCACAGCAGAAGCTTAGGTGGTTTTGTTTGGGTTCAGGACATCTAAATCATAATTGACATCAGAAACAGGTTTGAGGCAAGGATAGGTTCAAAAGCATAAATTCTTATTCATAGAAATATTATTTTTGTTTAAAAAGCATGGCGATTTCTTTGTAACTGCCTGATGTCCATTATCCTGAATTTTTAAATTAGTTATG
>NW_006476321.1:0-329 GCF_000325575.1 Pteropus alecto | reverse complement strand
AAAAAATGTACTTTCTCTTTTTTATGCTTGAAAAACTCATCTATAGACAATATGCTCATATAAATTGTTAAGGGCATTGCATGTGGCATTGCATTGTTCACAAGATAAGAACATTGTGTGATTTTGAAGTTTTAAAGGGCCCCTCACAGCAGGTATGTGTTAAGTAAAAGGCTCTCCTTTGCATAACTTGTGAAGATTACTTGGAAGGCATGAAATTGTGTTTTCAATGAGCACAGACTTATTTCTAACCACTTTATCTTCAGGAAGGGCTCTAAACATGGATGGTGGCAGCTTTATTTGTTATTTCTTAAACTAGTTTTTTTTTTTTT
>NW_006476320.1:0-329 GCF_000325575.1 Pteropus alecto | reverse complement strand
TGGAAGGTGGGGAGGCAGGATGAGCTGGGGTGTCCCATGGCCATGCGAGACCCCACAGTGTGGGCCTCACCTCAGACCTCCAGGACCACACTCACCCATCCCCGCCGCTGACAGCCTCCACCCTAACTGGCTCTGCTGCCAACCCCGGTCTTTGTCAGGGCCATCTATGTGGCACCCACCCGATATAGCCGAGGGAGTCAGCAGTGATCACTCTGTTTCTCATGATTTCTGCTATTAAGATAACAGAAATCGGACGGGGGCCTATGGACACGCTTAATGTCCATAAAGATATGTATCCTCCTTGAGCGGTCATGGTAAAGTTTTCCTGT
>NW_006476319.1:0-329 GCF_000325575.1 Pteropus alecto | reverse complement strand
GCGTCGTGAAGGATTACATGTTGTTCAGAAAATACAATCTCCAAGAGGTGGTGAAAGGTGCTGGGGACCCGGCCCAGCGTAACCCGAAGCAGGCAGCACACGCCGGAAACGAGAAAGCAGCTCACGTGCAGCCTGGGGACACGTCACATCCAAATGACACAGCAGAAGGAGAAAATCAGCAGCAGCCCGTACCCGAGGATAGTGAGGAGCTGGGCCAGGGGCAGAGGAAACCCGGCTCTGAGACACAGGTGGTGAAGGAGGGAGGAGCTAAACCTGAACTTGCAAGTCAAGTCCCAGAAGGCTCTAAGTCAAATGAAAATGACCTCTCG
>NW_006476318.1:0-329 GCF_000325575.1 Pteropus alecto | reverse complement strand
GAATGTCACAGCAATCCCATGTTTCGACTGCCCGTGGTTAATGCTCCTGCTTTTTCAATCCTTTGGCAAACACAAGCTGCTCCTTTCCAAAGCCCAGAAGCTTCCGAAGGGTGGGCCTGGAGCTGCATGTAGTTGCACGGTGTACCTGTGCTGCTAGTGACAATAAAAGCCTGAGCAGGGATGACAAGGGGTCTGTCGAGTGGCATTCGAAGATGGAAAACCTGAGCTGTGTGCTGTATGTGGACATGTCTGCCCAGTGAGAGATTCCCCAGGGCACGAGTACACCAACCTCCTACAACTCACAGTCCTTCAACCAACCTAACACAAAA
>NW_006476317.1:0-329 GCF_000325575.1 Pteropus alecto | reverse complement strand
AACTCACTGATTGATAACTCTGATTCAGCTTTGTACAAATAAGAGAGACTAGGAAAAAGAGAAACGTTGAATGAATGTGATCGCTCTGTTGAATGTATCCTGCTTATAGCACTGAACTCCTGGACCAGAATGACCCTGCCAAGTGCACTAAACTTTGAACTTCTCGGTGACTTAGTCATCTCTGCAGCTCCTGTGCTTTGCACAATTCCTGGCTCACGCGGTTGCTCAATAAATGTTTGTTAAAGAAAAGACTTTATAGGTTCCAGCTCTCAGGGCCGTGACTTTTTCATGCAGCAAACATTTATTGATCCAACGATAAGGTAACGCTG
>NW_006476316.1:0-329 GCF_000325575.1 Pteropus alecto | reverse complement strand
GGTACCTTCCCTTGCCCTATAAGCCTGAGTCTTTCACAATGAGGAAAACAGTCATGTTTCACTTGTGTAATTGAAAAAGATAAAAACAAAGTCAGAGGCCCCTTGCATTTCAAGAGGTTTGGAATTGCAGGAGAAACAATGCTATTTTTTCCCCAAAAACAGCTTTTTGAGAACACATATGGCAGTATTCCACACCCCAATGAGAGGCACATCATGGTGAGGCATTTGTGCGGCTTTCCTTTGGGTTTTCTGGGGCGCCACATGGGGGTAACATGCCATTTCAACAACAGTCCTGGAGTTAGGTCTTGTCCGACTCCCAGAGTGAGAAA
>NW_006476315.1:0-329 GCF_000325575.1 Pteropus alecto | reverse complement strand
GGAGGGGTGAAGGCACAGCTACTCTCCTGACCAACCCTGCCTGATAGTGTACAAGCCCACTGGAGAGCCCAGTCATCAGGACAGAAAGCAAAGAAGCAGGGCAGGACTGCAGAGAAATAACAGCTAATTTTTACCATCCCTGTTTGCAAAACTAAGGCTGAACTGTAGCCCCCAATGCCCAACCCAGAGGGCCTCTCTCCCTCATACCCTCCGAGACTGATCACCACGGAATCTGAGCAAACTCTACCAAAACCGTTATGGATCCAAGAGGAATAGACACCACCTCCTGGAAATCAAAAGAAGAGCACCTTCTTTGCAGCAGGCTAAAG
>NW_006476314.1:0-329 GCF_000325575.1 Pteropus alecto | reverse complement strand
AACGTGAAGACTTCCTGGATCACACCAAGAACTGGAGGCTGCTTTATAGTCACAGAATGTTTGGATTGTCTTCCAGTAGCAATGAATAAAATGCTGTACTTAAGAGACGTATCTTTTCCTCAAATTGAATCTTCATCAAAATACATTTCTCAGTGTTTTATAGGCATTATTTATATATTAAACTTCTATATGAACACTTATATTGTATTCCCTCCTTAAGTATTGTATCTTAATTTGAAAATATATGCAGCTTTGCAATAATGACTTTTAATAATCAACAGCAATATTCTTTTCATGATGTCGCATTCCCAATATTCACCACTCATATA
>NW_006476313.1:0-329 GCF_000325575.1 Pteropus alecto | reverse complement strand
GGAAGGGTCAGGGCATTTCTGTAAGGGGTGAGGAGAACAGAGCCAGGTGGCTGGTGAGCAAAGCAGGGCGCAGCGAGGCTCTGTGGCCACAGAACAGGCACCCAGAGCCCAGGACCTGCCTGGAGCCCAAGGCCTGCTCCTCCGGGCCAGTGTTGTGTCCTCACACCAGGCAGTGCTGCCGGTCCCCTAAGGTCACCGGGCTCCCTGTCCCATCCCTGCTCAGGGCCAGCGCGACGCCCCACAGCCAGAGCTCACCACGGCTGTGACTGTCCTGGGGAGGCGCGCTCCCTAATGCCACCATTGGCTTTGAATCCTGACACGCACGTGAG
>NW_006476312.1:0-329 GCF_000325575.1 Pteropus alecto | reverse complement strand
AATTTTAGGTCAGATACCTAAAAACAGAATTTGTAAATAGACTTAGTATAGGATGAAGGTTAAACTTTAAAAACTACTTATTAAATGGAAAACAACTCTAAGGTATAATAATTTAATTTGCAAATAAAATATCACTACCTGTGTTATCTCTAAATTGTCTTTGTCACATATTTTCTCATTACAGTGATCAAGTGTGGATATGTCAGAAGGAAGCAAGACTCTGGTGACTGTATTTGTTCTCACAGGACTTACAGAGCAACCATGTCTGCAGGTCCTCCTCTTGTGTTTCTGATTATCTACCTCACCACCATGGTGGGCAATCTTGGACT
>NW_006476311.1:0-329 GCF_000325575.1 Pteropus alecto | reverse complement strand
GTGCCCGGGCCGCGGTGAGTGGTGTTGCCATGTCGTGGTCCGGGCCGCCGCAGAGGGTTTAACGCAAAACGCCGAATTCATTGTGCCTCGCTTTCGAAACTGTAGGCAGGAGGTGAAGACGCATCGTTGTTGGGTGTGGGGCGTCCCCAGAGTGCAGGGGCACATCACTGTGTACCTCGACCTGGTTGGGGTAGCGCAGGGCGGAGCCCTGAGCCGAGAAGGCGGCAGGTGGCAGCTGGCCGTCCCCAGCCCGAGAGCGTCACCGTCCCCTCGAGCATGCTCCGCGGCCCTTCCGCTCCCGGGGCTCGGGGACTCAGCCGTTCCAGAGT
>NW_006476310.1:0-329 GCF_000325575.1 Pteropus alecto | reverse complement strand
GTGGGCGCTGCTGGTACACGTGGTTGGAGAATAGTGGGGGGGACGTCAAGCAGAAAAGGAAAATTAAAAAGTGGAACTGCACTTTAGCAAGGCATGACTTCTGCACTCATGTGAAATAGGAGGGTATAAGGAGATGAACGTGTGCATAAAGGGATTAAAAATGTCAAACACTGATAGTCTTAAGATCATGTACGATCGAGGAAAGTGTGTCGAATGGCAAAAGCAGGATCCTGAGGTTTACCCACCTCAGGGAGGACACGCCTGACTCCAGAACGAGAGCTGCTAAACTGGGTTGGTTGTTCCCTTGTGATGGAGACCACGATGCTCTT
>NW_006476309.1:0-329 GCF_000325575.1 Pteropus alecto | reverse complement strand
GGGAGCATCTTTTGTTAAAATATTTGGTCTTTTGTTTTTGTTTCCTGAAACAGCTCCAAAGCCACAAAAGTGAAAGGAATGTCTTATTTTCATAACAAGCTTCTTTCTACCACCCCTGAGTTTGTTAATAAGTTGACTTTTGGAACCGTCTAAGGGTAGGGACTGGTTGCCAGGAGAATCAACAATGTAATTGGAGGGTTGGAACTTGCAGTCCTACCCCCTGACCTCTGGCAGGAGTTGGGGTGGGAGGAATGGGGTGAGGGGGAGTTGAGGGCCAGAAATTGAGTTCAGTTGCCAATGGCCAATGATTTAATCAACCATGCCTATGT
>NW_006476308.1:0-329 GCF_000325575.1 Pteropus alecto | reverse complement strand
ATGTGTACAAAATACCCCTGAAAGCCCCTTGAACTGAATATACAATGTAAGAGTGCAGGTAAGATTTAGGGGGAACAACAATTCTCAGGCTTTTCTGTGATGCCAGGTACAGAGTTACCCTAGGGGGTCCAGCAGATGTTTATTCATCCCCAATACTTAGTGATGAAAATAAATGTCTGTGGCTGAGTCATAAGCTTTGCTTATGTCTTAAAAAATTTTACACCCAAAATCTGATAGGATGAAAATTCTTTTATTAATTGTGGTATTTCTAAAATACAGCACCTGTTGTATAGGAAGAAAATAAAACATAGTAAACGCATTATATTTGA
>NW_006476307.1:0-329 GCF_000325575.1 Pteropus alecto | reverse complement strand
CCCATAGAAGAAGGCAAATGACCTTCTCCTTCTTCTGTGACCTCCTCAGAAAGATTCTTGGGAACTGAAATGTCAAAGACTGTAGTGTGAGCCCTTTTTCAAGATGGATTTATGAAAGTCCTTGCTTGCTGAACCACTGCATCTTTCCAAATCTCAGACCTTTTTTCTACATCTGACTGCCATTCATCCATTGATAGACATTTCGGTTGTTTCCATGTCTTGGCTATTGTGAGTTAGGTACATGTGATGAACATGATAGTGCATCTATCTCTTTAAGATATTGATTTCATTGATTTTGAACAAATATCCAGAAGTGGGATTGCTGGATC
>NW_006476306.1:0-329 GCF_000325575.1 Pteropus alecto | reverse complement strand
CGGACACTTCAGGCCACTACAAGAGGCCAGCTCCTCGCCACGTGGATGGGGGGACGTGGGATCTATTTTGCAAGTGTCACACCTGATGAGTTTAAGGGCCTCAGGTGAGCGTGTGACAGGGCAACACCTGGGAAGCAGACTGGGCTTGAGAGGTGCCCGTCTGCCACCCGCAGGGCACACGCTGGTCTGGGGCTGCTGGGGTCACCGCCCAGGGAGGGGGGGTCCTGGGGCAGAGGTTTCAGGCCCATCACCACGCAGTGTTAAGGCGTCACGCTGGCAGCAGACGAGACCTGAAACTCAGAGCCCCCTTGTCACACCGCTGCAGATGC
>NW_006476305.1:0-329 GCF_000325575.1 Pteropus alecto | reverse complement strand
TTTTTTTTCTTTGGATTTTCATAACAAAATGATGAGCCAATATCCATCAGGATATATTTTGGCTTTTTAATTTTCATTAGAGGGTCATATTTGATATATTGAGTATAATGATTAAGGATCTGGTACCAGGCTATATACTAGCTTGAACTACTTAGTAGTAGAGAGCCTTGGATAAATTGCGACTCAGTTTCCCTATCTGCAAAATATCACAGTAATACAGTAGTCTTTATCTCCATAATGTATAAAAGCACTAGTCAACTCCTGGGTGATGCACCTGTTGCCTAATTCACCTAGCTATGCTGCTGGGGTTTAGAACTGGCATCTGCAAC
>NW_006476304.1:0-329 GCF_000325575.1 Pteropus alecto | reverse complement strand
TATCCCCGCCATGCCCCCCATTTCACTCACAGTCCCTTGCAGAGTCCTAGCGGCCAGCATGGTTCGGATGTCCTTTTCCCCCGCTTCAGCCCCGCTTCCCTCCAGCTCCTGTCCCTGCTGGTCGTGACACGTGCCCGCGTGCTCCTGCCTGCGGCCCTTGCTCCAGCTCTGGGCCTGGAGCACTCTGTTCCCTGGAGCGCTCCGTCCCTTCCTTCGTGCCTGTGAGTACCTCTCGCTTCCTTTACCAGGCCACCTGCCTAGTGACAGGGAGCTGCCCGCCTCCCTCCGCATCGTACTTCCTATCAGTATAAGCTCACGCTACTTGTTAT
>NW_006476303.1:0-329 GCF_000325575.1 Pteropus alecto | reverse complement strand
ATTTTATGAGGCCAACATTACCCTGATACCAAACCCCAGACAAAAACACCACAACAAAACTATAGGCCAATATTCTTGATGAACATAGATATAAGAATTCTAAACAAAATACTAGCAAACTGAATCCAACAGCGCATTAAAAGAATCCTACACCATGACCAAGAGATACTTATCCTTGGAAAGCAAGGATAGTTCGATAAATGAAAATCAACGTGATACAACACATTAACCACATAAAGGATAAAAATCATATGGTCATCTCAATAGATGTAGAAAAAGTGTTGGACAACATTCAACACCTTTCATGATAAAAACTCTCAACAAACTAG
>NW_006476302.1:0-329 GCF_000325575.1 Pteropus alecto | reverse complement strand
TTTTCATCATAGATTTGCTTGTAAGCAGACAATGCCTGAACATCCTTCGCTATTAATGAAAACCTTTCGGTGTTGGGGTCCATGTTTTCAGATTTCTTAAGGAGCTCGTTGAGGCCGGCAAAGCTTCTGCTAAACCTTTCACTGTGACTTTTCTTGGGTTTGGTCTTTTTCTTCTCCCGCAGTTTCCTTTTCTCTTTCTTCTTCTTCAGCTGTGTGCTCCTGTTCCAGTTCCGACAGCTCCTCATTAGTCAGTCCCTCAGGACCCGCCTCTAGGAGCTCCTCAGTGTCATCCGCATCCACGCCCAGGGTCAAGTGGTTTGCCATCTCAA
>NW_006476301.1:0-329 GCF_000325575.1 Pteropus alecto | reverse complement strand
CAGCCATAAAAAGAATGAAGTACTGATACATGCTACAACCTTAAAATCGTTATGCTAAGTGAGAGCGGTCAGACACAAAAGCTTATATATGAAATAGAATTTGTGAATAGAATGTGTGAATCCATAGACACAGAAGGCTCGGTAGTAGCATGGGGCTTTGGGGAGGGGATTAACTGGCTTAACTGGACAAGGTTTCCCTTTGGATGTTGAAAATAGCTTGGAACCAGATAGAGGTGGTGGTTGCACCATATTTTGAATGTCCTAAATGTCACCGATATGTTTATTTAAAATGTTTATTTTATCTGAATTGCACCTAAAAACATTTTTAA
>NW_006476300.1:0-329 GCF_000325575.1 Pteropus alecto | reverse complement strand
ATTTAGTATACTATACTTTTTATCGTTATTTTAGAGTGTGCTCTCTCTATTTACATATATTTTTTAAATGCACTGTAAAACAATATGCCACGGGACGCTGGCAGTGGCCTCGCACATCTCATGTTCATCTTATTTCTTGTTTGCATCATTTCTCTTACAGTAACATGCCGTTCTTGTTTGCATCATTTCGTACAGTAACGTGCTGTACAGGCTGGTAGCCTGGGAACATAGGCCAAACCAGACAGCCCAGTTGTGTAGTGGACTGTACCACCTAGGGTTGTGTAAGTGCACGTGATGATGTTTGCACAATGACAAAATCACCTAACGAC
>NW_006476299.1:0-329 GCF_000325575.1 Pteropus alecto | reverse complement strand
GTGATGATTAATTTTATGTGTCAACTTGACTGGACAATGGGGTGTCCAGATAGTTGGTCAAACATTATTCTGGGTGTTTCTGTGAGGATGTTTTTGTATGAGATTAACAGATAAATTGACAAACTGAATAAAGCAGATTGCCCTTCCTAATGTGAGCAGCCTCATCCAATTAGTTGCAGGCCTGAATAGCACAAAAAGGATGATCCTTCCCTGAGTAAGAGAATTCCTCCTATCGAACTGAGTCTCACTCTACAGTTCTTGGGACTTTTTGCCTCCATAATCATGTTAGCCAATTCCTTATAATCAATGTATCTACATATCTATGTATC
>NW_006476298.1:0-329 GCF_000325575.1 Pteropus alecto | reverse complement strand
AAAGCGTACATGCCTTTTTAGGAGTTAGGGTTCAGGAACTGGCTGTAGGCATTAAAAGTTAGGGATACTGAAGGAAAAAAAACAAATAGAAGCCCTCAACAGTAATGGAGGACATATGTGTGACGGCCCAGAAAAAAAAGAAGTCCTTTATATAAAAGGGACTCTGTCCATACAAGTAACTCACGGACTGTTCCCATCTAACGCCGGGTAAAAGCCAAAATCCCTGCAGTGGTCGACGGGTTGCTACAGCACCAGCCTCGGACACCTTCCCTGACCGCATCTCTGTGTCTCCGCCGCCCCTCTCCAGGCTCGCTGGCCTCTAACCACCA
>NW_006476297.1:0-329 GCF_000325575.1 Pteropus alecto | reverse complement strand
GTCAGGTCCAGGTGCATTGTGGATGTCTAATAAACGCTAATTAAATTGAATTGAAGTGAATTTTCCCAGTGGGAGGGAAAATACCTCTCCTCTTCCACCTCTGCTCTGGAATATTTCCTAATTTCTGTAATCAGATGGAAATGAAAGAAAATCTGGCTAAGCACGTCTTGAAAAAGAAAGGGATGCTATTTTTTTGGTCTCTTCCATTCAGTCCAGAGGCAGGCAGTCCGAAGCTGGAACAGCACCTGTATGTCATCCACAGCTTGCTTTTTCTGCCTTATTTCCACTCACTGAGTTTCATCACTTTAGCTGCAGAGGACTCCAGGCAA
>NW_006476296.1:0-329 GCF_000325575.1 Pteropus alecto | reverse complement strand
TCATAAAATTCTTTTGTGATTTCTGTGGCGAGGGGAGCCATTTTCAGTTTCCCATCTCTGCATCTAGGTATGAGCCTTCTTGTACAAACAAAGAACCTCAGGATCCTGGAGAGAATCATCACTGGGTTGTCAACAACAATGGGACCAGTTATGGTGAAGTAGTTTTGGTGCCAATCAATTTCAACAGCTGGACAACTAAGGGACTCCATAGGATACTAGCAGATGACAATGAGTCATAGAATTCTGTAGGACACTGCAGAGATCTATCACTCTCCTTTCTCCACCTCATGAGTCAGAAAGAGAGGATGAGATTGGACGCTAGAATGATG
>NW_006476295.1:0-329 GCF_000325575.1 Pteropus alecto | reverse complement strand
AGATTAACAATAATAACTAGTAATAAAATAGAACAGTTACAACAATATACTACAATAAAAGTTATGTGAATATGGTCTCTCTCTTATAATATCTTATTATACTTTACTCATCCTTCTTTACAATTTTACTAATAGAAGATTTCTTACAGTGTATTTTAGCAACCTCAGCATACGATTTTTTTCTTCCCTTTCTAAGTCGAGAACTTTTACCTTTTCACTTAAAGTCAGCACTTTACAGCTCCTTCTTGGCATATCTGAAGTACCAGCATTACTACTGGCACTTCAGCCATTATTTTAGCACTTTGTAGCCATTATTAAGTAAAATAGCA
>NW_006476294.1:0-328 GCF_000325575.1 Pteropus alecto | reverse complement strand
TCAATACTTCAAGATTTTAAACTGAGGCACCTGGAACTGATTTAAACAGCCACGTTCTTCGATCTCCTAATTTATTATTGGACCAACAATTCTATCAGAAATAAAGGCCTTGAAGGCTCTGGCAGGCCAACGTATACTGAGGTGTAGTCTGGGAAAGGAAACTCAATAATACATTATATAATCCATCAAATGCTTGATCCTATTAGCTGTTACCTAGTTAGAACTTGGAAAAGGGCATTGGAAGAGGGAAGGAGGAAAAAATCAGGAAAAGTTCATAGGTAACTTTGCTGGGAAGAGCAAATGGGACTCACCAAGAAATTACTTGAGG
>NW_006476293.1:0-329 GCF_000325575.1 Pteropus alecto | reverse complement strand
ATCTATCTATTATCTATCATATATTTAACCATTATCAGTGGTGGGTTATTAATTATCAAAAGACAAAGGAGTAGCTTTGGGGAACCAGGGAAACAGCTTTTATGTAAAAGCTTACTAAATAGCTTTGAATGATGGACGCAATACAGGCATACATGGCACATGTGGCATACTTAGTACTTCTAAGTTCACATTATAGTCACCTGTAGGAATGAATACATTCTGTTTAGTTGCAATCTATTATTACATTGTGATTAGTCATATGGAGTTGCATTCACCTATTATAAGTATGTTGTCTGATTTTACTTGCCAAGGATAGCAAAAAAAATATA
>NW_006476292.1:0-329 GCF_000325575.1 Pteropus alecto | reverse complement strand
ATCCGACGTCCTGTTGGAAGCCTTCGTTGGAAATCCTGCTTCCTTCCCCGAAATTCCATCATTTGACTTTGCTCTGCACCCCGGGCATGGAGGATGGAGAATGTGTTGATCTGTTGATAGGCATCTTTGTAAGTATGTCCTGTGCTCTCTTAAAGAGGCTGCAAGTCCATCTAAAGATAATAAAATCTGGTTTCTCTGTTTTTTTTTTTTTTCTGGTCCATAGCATCCTATATCCTCTACGTTCTATGTAAGTATCGATATAAATAGATTGGGGCTTCCCCTTACTCTAAAATCGAACAATTGTCACCAAAATCAACTCATAATTCAGG
>NW_006476291.1:0-328 GCF_000325575.1 Pteropus alecto | reverse complement strand
TGCCTGGCCTCACATTCCTCCTGGAGCTCTGGGAGGGAGACATCCTCTCAGTGTCCAACATCCACAGGAGGAGGCAACAGGAGGTCAGAAATGATAGCCTGGCATTTAAGAGAGGCCCTGAGATGGTGCCCTTGGTTTCCCATGGCTTATTTGTATCATTAATGAGTTCCAGCTGAGGGCCTCAGAAGACGACTCTATACAGGGGGTGAGAAGTATCTTGGATGATGAGAAGAGGCCTGGCAATATTTCATTTTATGGCTAAGTAGTATTCCATTGTATGTATGTATGCATCACATCTTTATTCAATCATCCGTCGAAGAACACATGG
>NW_006476290.1:0-329 GCF_000325575.1 Pteropus alecto | reverse complement strand
TCAACAGGCAAAGAAGGGAGTTACTGTGCTGGCTGGGTGACTGGTGATTGATCCTGATTACCAAGAGGAAATTGGACTGCTACTCCACAGTGGAGGTAAGGAAGAATATGTCTGGAACATGGGAAATCCCTCTGGGTGTCTCTTAGTATTATCATGCCCTATGATTAAAGTCAGTGGAAAACTACAGCACCCCAATTCAGGCAGGCCTACTAATGGGCCAAACCCTTCAGGAATGAAAGTTTGGATCAAACCCACAGGCAGAGAACCACAACAGCTCTTGTGCTTTCCGAGGGCAAAGGGAACACGGAATGGGTATTGGAGGAAAGTAG
>NW_006476289.1:0-329 GCF_000325575.1 Pteropus alecto | reverse complement strand
CAGAGTGTGACCCCTCCCTCCATCAGCCCGTTCTCCGCGGAGCCTCTGCCATCTCCCAGGCGGCCACCCCGCGTCCCACGCTCGACCCCGCGCCACTCACACACGCGCACACACACTCACGTGCACACACGCGTGCACTCACACACTCATACACTCATACACACACACGCGTGCGCACAGCCTGTTCTTCCCACAGCAGCATAAGGGGATGTTTTAGCACACCGACAGCTCATGTCACATCTTGGCTTAAAATCCCCACCGCCTACCGCACCCACCTCCCTGGAGACCCCGACCTGGCCCTCCCTCCCGCCTATGCCGCTCAGCCGCAC
>NW_006476288.1:0-329 GCF_000325575.1 Pteropus alecto | reverse complement strand
TTGAAAGTTCTTGACCTGCCTTGTCTTTTAAAATAGCCCATGTCACCTCCCCCGAATAGCACGACCTCATAAGGGGCTGGCACAGCTCCAAATCGCTATCCTCTTAGGATTCATATAAAGTCCAAAAAGAATGTTGGGGGCGGGGGGAATAAACCACAAGGCACAAAATCCGCGGCCGCCCTCCCCTTCCTCGGCTCCACACACACACTCAGAACTTCCAATCTCTGAGTTCAGATGTGTGGCCAGAAAGCGAACGGATATTGGGCAGCATGGGAGACAGAAAGGAGCCGAAGCAGGAGCCAAGGCTGCACGGGTGTCGCCTGGCCGCG
>NW_006476287.1:0-329 GCF_000325575.1 Pteropus alecto | reverse complement strand
AAAGAAAATATTTTATTGTTTAAAAAATGTATTTTACAATTGTTTTAGATTTTCAGAAAAATTAAATGTAGAGAATTCACCTGTACTCCACATGGAGTTTCTCTGATTGTGGATGTTACAATAGTGTGTATTGTTTATGTGTTATAATTAAGCCTATTCTGAATGCTATTAATATTTCATGAATTTTTTTCCTAATGTCTTTTCTTTCACTCCAGAATCTCATCCAGGATATCACATTACATTTATTTAGTCATCATATCTACTTAGGCTGCTTTTACTGTACTGGCTTCTCAGACTTTTATTTTTGATGATTTTGACTTTTTGAAAAA
>NW_006476286.1:0-329 GCF_000325575.1 Pteropus alecto | reverse complement strand
ATTGTTTAAGCTTTTAATGCCCTGTTCTTAGTAAGAGTCGCACTCCTCTCCTTCTATACACCAGCTAGTTGCCTTACTCCTAATTATGTATTTTTTGTTTTGGGGGGTTTTTTTGGTCATTTCATTTAAGGTGAGCTGACCCCTTTCACTATTTCCTGTAATACAGGCCTCGTAGTGTAGAATTTTCTCAATTTTTGTATATCTGGAAAGGTCTTTTTTTCACCTTCATATCTATAAGACAGCTTTGCTAGATACATTATTCTTGACTGGTAGCTCCTTTCGTTTAATAGTGTGAATATTCAATGCCACTCCTTTCTTGCTTGTAAGGT
>NW_006476285.1:0-329 GCF_000325575.1 Pteropus alecto | reverse complement strand
GGGCTGAGTTGAAGGTCCCCGGCGTGGGCTCAGAGAGGCGGCCTGACCTGCTTGTGGCCACACAGCAGGCGGTAGAAATGCCGGTGGCGCCTCATCCGTCCCACTCGAACTCCACCGCTGGTCCCGCCTGCTGGGCGGTGGGCCCGGGTCCAGCTGCCGGGTCATCTGAGCACAGGTCACCCCATTCCCGTTTCAGCGCTTTCCAGAACCGCAGACCACAAAGAAGACAAAAGCCACCACTCCCTTGGAGCCTACGGCCAGCCGTGGGTCCCCAGGCTCTCTGGACACCAGCCAGTGACAGGGACAGCCAGAGTTCACTGGGGCCTGGA
>NW_006476284.1:0-329 GCF_000325575.1 Pteropus alecto | reverse complement strand
CACCTCGACAATGTGCCCAGGCTCATTGCTCAACCGCAGCCTTAGGGCCTAACCTCCATCTGTCCTCGGCCCCAGTCCCCGCCTTGCTCTCCAGCTACCCTCAAAGCTGCCCCCCACTTCACATCTGCCCCAGAGCCCCCTCCGTCTCAGCACCGCGGACTCTTGGGGAGGGACAATTCCGTTCGCAGGGGAGGGGGCTGCCCTGTGTGTTGTGAGACGTTTCACAGCGTTCCTCACCTTCGCCCACTGGGGGCCTGCTGCGCCGGCCCCTCCCCAGTCGTGACAACTAAAAACGTCTCTAGATATTGCCAGTGTCATTCAGCGAGCAA
>NW_006476283.1:0-329 GCF_000325575.1 Pteropus alecto | reverse complement strand
GAGCGAGTGCGCGCGAGCGCCAAGTGCTTTCTCAAGGCTCTGCATGTGTCATAACTACTAAGGTCCCTCTGGGCAAAGCAAGTCACAGCAGGGAGGAGCTACAAAGTCACATCACCAAGAGTGTGGGTTTGGGGAGGGGCGGAGAACTGGAGATGTTATTGAATCACCCACATGTCACAAGCCTGCTCACACCTCTTGACAAATTTATCTTACCTGCATCCCCCACCCAAGTTGTTTTTGTTGCTTTTGGCAGAGATCCCCAACCGTTGTGGCACCAGGGACTGCGGCTCCTACGAGCATCTAATGCCTGATGGTCTGAGGCGGAGCTG
>NW_006476282.1:0-329 GCF_000325575.1 Pteropus alecto | reverse complement strand
TGGAAGTGGAGGGAGGAGAATTAAAGAGGGAGAAAAAAAAGGGGGAGGTTTTGATTTCATTTTAGATGTATCATATAGAACAAAAGTACATGCGTTTAGTTAATATATCCCATTTTAGACAAGAGTAATTGCATTTTAATTATAGTATTTAAAACAAGATCACATTTTAGAGACTCAGATTCCCCAACTAAAGGTAGTCATATCTACCATTTCTTAATGTCTTACTATATGGTGAGTACTTCACCAAGCACTTTACACTTACTTATCTCTTCCATTCCTAGTAACATCCACAATCTTAGTTGTCAGTCAAGGAAGCCCGCCCCTCTAAG
>NW_006476281.1:0-329 GCF_000325575.1 Pteropus alecto | reverse complement strand
GAGTTAGAGTCCGGGTGACTAGCAGAGACGTGACCAAGTGTAGACGGCCTGGGAAGCCAGGCTCTGTTCCTCTTCAGTGAGGGAAGGGGCCGTGGAGCCAGGGAGGGCCCGAGGGCGGCCGGCACATGGCAGGCCCTCCACAAGGACAGGCAGGCACCAGGAGATTGGGTGAAAGGCGGTGTCGGCTGCAGTTTGCCCTGGTGTTATTGACAGGCACTGGAACTGGGGTACGTGCCTTCACGATGTGCAGTGTTCAGACGAGGGGTCAGGAGGGCAGTGTCCACGTTCTTGCCCGTGAAAGGACAGGCTCCGCCTCCAGCACCCACGGC
>NW_006476280.1:0-329 GCF_000325575.1 Pteropus alecto | reverse complement strand
AAAGTTCATAAGAAAATACTATGAGTAATTAATTATGTGTAAACAAATTAAACAATTTGGAAGAAACGGATAAATTTCTGGAAACATACTATCTTCAAGATTGAAACAAGAATAAACAATATCTGAAAAAGCTGATTTCTACATACAAAATCGAATTGATAATCAAAAATCTCCCAACACACAAAAGTTCTGGATCACATGGCTTCACAGGTGAACTTTACCAAACGTTCAAAGAATTAACACATATCATTTTCATACTGTTCCAGAGAAATTAAAGAGAAATGAAGGCTCCTCAGCTCATTTTACAAGGACACCATTATCCTGATTCC
>NW_006476279.1:0-328 GCF_000325575.1 Pteropus alecto | reverse complement strand
GCCCTGCAGCCCGCTGGACCCTGGACCTGGAAGCCGCCTGGCCTGGGCGTCCCAAGGCCACCTGCCTCTCGTGATCAGCAGAGCGAGCTCCGTCTCTGCCCGTCGGGAAGCCAGACGAGGTCCCTCATCTCTCCAGTGACCAAAGGTGGCTCGCTCCGAACGCTTTTTCTTGTACTGACAGCGCCTGGCCTCTTGGGCAGAGTCTGCGAGGTCACCTAGGAGCCTCGCTAAGGGTGCCCGAGGCCCCGCCTCCTCTTTATCGGCTTTCCCTGGCTGAGTCCGGAGCAGAAACTACAAAAGGTTTTGTCCTTTAATAAGCATTGGTATG
>NW_006476278.1:0-328 GCF_000325575.1 Pteropus alecto | reverse complement strand
TCTATCTATCAATCATCTATTTTGCTCACTTGTTTAGGAATTGTAAGCTGTTTTCTACTTTTTCTCCCTGATTTTTCTTTCTCCTTTTTTGCTCTCTCCTTTTTTGCCTCATTGCATGGAAACTTTAGGTCATTCTCTTTACATCTGGAAAGCTTTATTCTGTCAATTTAAGAAAATCTGCTTTAGTGTATCTTTTCTACACATGGGTGACCCCTGGGAAAATGATAAAGTCAGTGTTTACCTTCAATGGTTCCTGTCTCACCCTTTCCATCTCTTCTATAGCTCAGGATAAAACTTTCAATTTAATCCACATTTAGGAAAAGGTCCT
>NW_006476277.1:0-328 GCF_000325575.1 Pteropus alecto | reverse complement strand
GTAAAGAAACAGAAAACTTGCTAAAATGAAAAATTATAAATAACTTTCAAGCAGAAACTACAAATGGAGACTTATCTACCTCTCTAGCTCATCACTATCTTTTCTCTTCGAAGCAGTAATTCTCAGCCTTGCCTGCCATTATGCAGAATGTTTAAAATACTGATGTCTGAACTGAATCCTAAATTCATTGCCAGGCAATCAGTGCCGCTAACAATGTTCCTCTAGACATTTATATTTTTTAAGAGTTTCCCAATTGATTCTACTTTGCCTCCAGGGTTAAAAATAATGACTGAACTGTTATCTAGTCTGAATCTGGAAACAGGTTTTA
>NW_006476276.1:0-328 GCF_000325575.1 Pteropus alecto | reverse complement strand
CAAAGTTCGACGCGAGACGCCTGGGTTTATGTGACATAGAAATAGCGCTCGGCAAAGGCTGAGTGGAACGCGAGGACCACTGACTTCTCTGCAGGTCCGTGGGCGACTCTGGGACCGATTAAACCCCAACCAACAGAGTCGGTTCCCCAAAACCACGTTAACTCCTTCGCTTACTTATTAAATGCCTGTTACGGACCAGAGACTTTTCTAGGCTTTGGGAACTAGCAGTGAATAAGACAGCCCCACATCCTTGCCCTGTGGCGTTTCTGTCACAGAGGATCGGGGATTGAACGAGGGACGTAGGGTGTTGACACGCGGAGGCGGGTGA
>NW_006476275.1:0-329 GCF_000325575.1 Pteropus alecto | reverse complement strand
CTCCACCCACCAGGACGCCGGCCACGCAGTCAGGCTGGGCAGACCCTGTCTGGGCAGCGGGCATTCGACAGCCCAGGAGGGCCCGTCAGGCAGAAGCGTGGCTCGCGCAGGGGCGGGCCCTCGGTGCTGGCTGGCCGCCGCCCACGTGGGCTTCCCCAGCCACGTGGCTCTTGTGAGTGGAAGGCAGCGTCGGAGAACTCTGGGGGCCCACGGCCTCTGCCTCACTCGCTCTCCAAGGAGACCGTCCCCGGACTCGGGTCCCGTCACTCGGGAAGCCTGGGCTCGGGCCCTCGCGTGCTGGTGCTCGGTCTACCGCTGTGTGGCCTCAG
>NW_006476274.1:0-328 GCF_000325575.1 Pteropus alecto | reverse complement strand
GCGTCTGAGCAAAGCGCAGTGACCCCGCACCGTCAGGGCACACAGCACGCGAGGTGTCACATGACAAGAGGAGCGGCAGAGTCGGGGTGTCAGCAACGCACAGCCTGTGTCCCATCCAGCCCGGAGCCGGGACCATGGGTGTGGGAGGCCTGAGACCACGCCCTCCAGAAGCCGCCTCCCCCAGGTGGGGACAGATCTGGAACGTGCTGGGGCTGTGAGGGGAGGCCATTGTGTCTGGATTAGGGAAAGCTTATGGCTTTTGCTTTAAAGCCACTAAGCTGCTGCCACGTGAGAAGAGGTTACATGAGAGCCCCCCCAGGTGCCGCCC
>NW_006476273.1:0-328 GCF_000325575.1 Pteropus alecto | reverse complement strand
AAACCCACGAGGAAGGAGATACTTCCTTACAGATGAGGAATCCGGGCCTTTTGGCTCAAGTGCCTGATTCCCAGGGTCATCGGGAGCAGGTGAGCTGGGTGGATTTTGGGGGCCTGGCGGGGGGCTGACGCTGTGGCACCCTTGGAGGGCTGTGGGCTGGTCAGCATTCGGTGACTAGGCAGAGCAGATGTGTGGGGCCTGCTGCAGTAGGGGTCACTCGCCCGTCTAGATCTCTTTTCGAATTTGCATTTGCAGGAGCCCCGATCCCTGGTCTGGGGCGTACCAATGTGATGGGGAAAATAACTTAACTTTACAGACACTATGAGGG
>NW_006476272.1:0-328 GCF_000325575.1 Pteropus alecto | reverse complement strand
GCAGAACTGGGAATCAGAGGCCTAAGAGGCAGTTGGTCTTTTAATAGGTGTATGATCCTGGGCACAAATCCTTTTTAAGTATCAGTGATAAATTAATGACCCTTTCATTTTCTCACCCTCTCTTGTTCATCATATTGATGTTTTTGTGGGTAAGATAAACAGTTGATTCATGGTTGCTACACCGGGTTCAAGAAGTCGTATGATAGGAGTGGGGGATCACAAGATGGCAGGTCCTTAATACAAATGTTCAATAATTTTTCTCTGAGGAAGAGACATTTGAGCAGAGCCCAGAGGAAAGTGTGGAGGGGACCTTGTGGATGTGTAAATG
>NW_006476271.1:0-328 GCF_000325575.1 Pteropus alecto | reverse complement strand
GAGGGAATTCCTGGGGGTGATGGACATGTTCACAGCCTTGATTGTGGTGATGGTTTCAGAGGTATATACATATGTTAAAACTTATCAAATTATATACTTTAATTATGTAAGGTTTACTATATATAAACTATACCTCAATAAAGCTGTTAACAACAAACAACACAGGTCTATTCAGACTCACAATATCAAATCGCCAAGGGCTCAGGCCACTGAGCTACCTTCTAAAAGATTACTAATATTATAAGCTACTCTACGGATATTAGGAAAGACCCCATAAAAGTGAGAGAATGTAGAACAAGGAATCTTCCACAGACCCAAGCCTCAGCCC
>NW_006476270.1:0-328 GCF_000325575.1 Pteropus alecto | reverse complement strand
ACAGTCCGAAGAAACAAAGAGAGCATCAGATTAAGATTCAGATATGGCAAAGATTTTGAGTTACTAGACCAGAAATTTTAAATAACCATGATTAATATTTCAAATTCTCTTATAGAAATGTGGGAAACATTTAAGAATAGATGGGTAGTATAAGCATAGGGATTAAAACTCCAAGAAAGAATCTAAAAGAAATACTAGAAATAAAAACAAAACTGAAACAGAAAGAAAGAATGCCTTTGACAGATCACCAGTAGACTGATTATGGCTAAGGAAAGATTCAGTGCGTTTGAAGGAATGTCAAAAGAAGCTTCCCAAGTGGAAATGTGAA
>NW_006476269.1:0-328 GCF_000325575.1 Pteropus alecto | reverse complement strand
GAGATCATGGGATGCTTCTTCCCAGTGGCCCAGAAGTCTGTGCTTTCCCTCATCACTTGTAGGACTGAGCTGAATTAGGATTTATTTTAATAGTTCTGTCACAGTCATAGACTGGCAGCATTTGACTTCTGTAATTTGATGAAGACATTGGCTCTCTTGGTATATAGAATGGCCAAGCAAGAATCAGGCCGACGGCATCAGCGAACAAGTCAATGGCTTTCTGCAGTTCACCATCACTCAGGGCATCAATGGCAGCCGCTTTTTTATCATTTGCCTGATCCATCATCTCTTCAGTTATCTCTGCATTTTCATCTCCCTTTTCTTGAGG
>NW_006476268.1:0-328 GCF_000325575.1 Pteropus alecto | reverse complement strand
GCTCTGAATGATTCCACAATTTGATGTTAGAATCGGACATAATAGAATTGTCCATAATAAAATGTGATAACAACAGAAAACACTTTTTATGGCTTACAGTGTGCTAGGTATTATTTTTAAGCCCTTTACCTATATTAATTCATTTGATTTTCTCCATAATCTTATTATTAGTTGTAGTATCTCCATTTTATACATGAGGAAATAGAAAAGGGAAGTTAAGCAATTTTTCCAGCTAGTAATCATCAAACTAGGATCAAAAGTCCTACAGTCTGACTCTTGTGTACATTCTTTTAATAATTTCATAATGGCATCTCTGCCATAAACACAG
>NW_006476267.1:0-328 GCF_000325575.1 Pteropus alecto | reverse complement strand
CAATCTGAGGTCATGGGAAGAGGGTGGGCCAGCATCTGATGTGGGCCTCTAGGGCTAGCTCTGAGTCCTTGGACAATGTGCTCGGTGGAGCAGCTCCAACCCTCAGGCAGGGGTGAGGAGTGAGGGAGAGGAGGTGAGTCAGTGACTCCGAGACCTCAGATTCTGGCCATCTCTGCAGTTGTTCTTCAACCCACATAAGTTTCCTGAGCTCTGACAGCGCACAGGCCCTCTGTCCTCGGCCCTGTGTTCTTGGCCTTGTGTCCATCACCCTGATCCCCCCAGGCCTGGGACACAGGAAGATTCTTCACTAGACGGGAACTTGTGGGCA
>NW_006476266.1:0-328 GCF_000325575.1 Pteropus alecto | reverse complement strand
AGAAAGAAAGAAAGAGGAATATTAGCCAGCCCCTGTGGGACAATGTCCACAGAGAAAAGAATTACAACCATAATAGCATTAGTTGCAGAAAAAAAAATCAGATCGTAAAAACAACAATTTTATGTTCTCTTTACATTGTCAAAATGCTGGAAGTCATCCAATAATTTCTGTTAGAGAACACATTCATATGATCTGCTCAAGCCAGTCTTCCCCAGAAATCTGATTATTAGTTTTTAAAATTCTTTATTAAACTAGTAGGAGAATCAGTTTATTTGTTTCACTCTACGGATCATATAGTTCATCCACTGGTCCTGTTAAGGTAGAACTG
>NW_006476265.1:0-328 GCF_000325575.1 Pteropus alecto | reverse complement strand
AAGTGCACATTTATCTAAAGCTGGGGAGAAGAGATACGAGTCTCAGCTCATCCCAGATTTCTTGCTCAAATTTTTCAAAACTGCTGAATTAAAAGCTTTGTCTCATTTCTGATATTGTTTTCCTGAACAGGGATGAGTGGAGAAGACCAGGTGGAGCAGAGTCCTCAGACCCGGAAGGTCCAGGAGGGAGACGGTGTCAGCCTCATCTGCAGTTACACAGTCAGCAATTTTAGAGGGCTGCAGTGGTATAAGCAGGATCCCGGGAAAGGTCCCGAACACCTGTTCACGCTGTACACAGTTGGAAAGAAACAGGAGAAAGAAAGACTAA
>NW_006476264.1:0-328 GCF_000325575.1 Pteropus alecto | reverse complement strand
AAAAGAAAAGAAATCCATAGTGAAGAGATTGGATTAAACATGGCAGCATGAAAAACATGCCTAGATCTCTCCCCTTGAAACGACTATAAGCTGAACATCTATAATTCAACAAAAAAGCACCCAAACTGCACACCAGCATATCCGAGCCTGAGATCGGAACATAAGATCTACCACAGGTCAGAGCCCCGGATGTCGAATGGTGGACTGGGAGAAATAAAGAGGCTGCTTCTTGCAGCTGCTGGAGCTACCTGTAGGGGAAGGGGAAGGAGAGAAGGTGTGGCGAGTTCCTGCAAGGAGTTCCCTGAACAGCTCTGCCTGGGAGAGTTGT
>NW_006476263.1:0-328 GCF_000325575.1 Pteropus alecto | reverse complement strand
ACTTGGGCCAACACTCAAATGCCAGGGACCTCTGAAACCGGGCTGGGAAGGCCGCTCAAACAGACCCTATGCTCCAGGTTCGGTCATCGCCAGGCCTCACAAGTGAACACAGTTTGCTCTGTGTTCCATGCCTGCATGCAGGTGTGAATTGTGGCTGCATAGGCCTGCAGGAGCCACAACTGTGGTAAGACTATTTGTTCCCAGGTTTATAGTTCTATACTTTCTTCCCCACATGTCTCCCATCCTTGACGTAGAACCAGAACTATTTACATGACTGGCCCTGCCTTGATGTCAGTCACACAATCTCTTCCCAAGCATGGACTGTGTA
>NW_006476262.1:0-328 GCF_000325575.1 Pteropus alecto | reverse complement strand
CTCATGAAATTGTTTTTCTTGAGATGCACCCATATGTGTATCCTTTATAGAAACATTTATACATGCATATACACATGCACAGATGCACGCACACGCGCATGCACACACGCATGCACAGATGCACACGTGCATACGCACATGCACATACATATGCAGATGCACACGCGTGCAGGTGCACATATGCACGCACGCACATGCAAATGCGCGCATGCATGCGCACACATGCACGGATGCACGCTCATGTACACGCGTGCACACAGGCACACGCGCGCACGTGCACACACGCACAGCTCCTCCTACCTTCCTGCATTCCTGAGCTGTCCTCCAA
>NW_006476261.1:0-328 GCF_000325575.1 Pteropus alecto | reverse complement strand
GACAGGTCTTCCCAAGGTGAAGGCGGGTGGTTTGTGGATTGTGTTTATTTAAGAACAGACAAACAAAAAGCTCAAACCAAAACAACAACAAAAACCAAACCTTTGCTGTACCCCGCCTCCAATTTGCTTTTAACACTAAGTCTTCCCAGTTGTTTATGAGGGCCCAAATAAATATAAATACTGAGGTCTTTTTATATTTTAGAAAAAATGCACTCAAATTGTTGAAGAGACATGCCTTATTCTCAGATTTTAAATAGGCGTTAAAGATATAAAAATATGTCCTCATGCTTCCCTTCAAATACATATTTATGTGTGTATGTATATATAT
>NW_006476260.1:0-328 GCF_000325575.1 Pteropus alecto | reverse complement strand
TTATATGACAATTTTATAAAAAGTTATCAGAAATAGAGAATAAATACATTGTTTTAAAGAAATGACACATTGTATAAAATATAACCTCCTACAATAACATCATATGCATAAAATCAATAGCAAAAGGATACATAGCAATTAATTTTTTATATCTGATTATGAAAAACAAATCTAAAAATTTTATACAATGACTTTTGAGTTAAAGAGGAAGTCAAGAAAAATCCTTAAATACATAAAACTAAATGATAATGAAAACAGTATAAGTCAAAATTTATATGACTCAGTTGAAGCAGTACTCAGAAGTGCCTAAGTTTAAATACTTTTTTTT
>NW_006476259.1:0-328 GCF_000325575.1 Pteropus alecto | reverse complement strand
CTGTCTGTCTGTCTCTCTCTCTCCCTTTCTCTCTCTCTCATTCCTTCTTCTTTATGGGTCCCTTGCTATTAGTGGATAAATTTAGCTATTTCCTTGCTCCCTTTCCTGAAAGTATAGTGTTGGGTACCTAATTTTCTTTTTCATGCCTCATATCACCTTTGTTCCCCATCTTTAAGCTTTCTATTCGGGCATGTGTTTTTCTTTAAGTGCGTGGCATTTGGTACGGTGATCAATTATCCTGGGTAATTGCTCCTCATTTGAGAATCCCTATTCTTTTTCAGTAAAGACCAGACAAGACAACTTCCTCTCATTGACCAGGTGCACCAGA
>NW_006476258.1:0-328 GCF_000325575.1 Pteropus alecto | reverse complement strand
TGCTCTTCTTCTCTGGTCTCCTCACAGGAAGATGGCATCCACCTATTAAAACTTTTGACCTTAAGGGATATAAAGTCGCTAAAGAAAATTTTCAGTTTGTCCAAACTGAGATTTAACATTTGCGCCATCTGATATTGAAACAGGACTACACCTGGATTCAGTTACGCATCATGGTGTCCTTAGTTTCCCAAGGCCCAAAACTAAGCGTCTATCGTGAGGCTTTCTTGGGATAGGTCACTATTGCCGAAATTGGATCCTAAATCTCTCTTACGGTAAAATCTCTGTATGTTTTATTAAAGAATGACAGTCTCGAATCCAATTTTATGGG
>NW_006476257.1:0-328 GCF_000325575.1 Pteropus alecto | reverse complement strand
CTCCAGGTCAGATAGGATGCAGACTTCCTAAATGGGAGAGAGAGAGAGAGAAAAAAAAAAAAAAAGGACAAGTGGGAGAGACATTATATATGACGTCTGACATCATTCACCCTTCTTTCTATCAGTTGAAATAATTCTCGATCTTCTAAATGGCTTTGGGGAAGATCTCATCTTTCTTAATTGTGCCAACCCGGCAACCTAAACTATTCATTACTACTTTCGAGTAGTTATTAGGTAGGAAGCTGAGCCTTTCCCTAGAGACCTATCGGGAATTTATAGGGACTATAGGGTACGTTACAAATGACCTTCACTATAATGTTAAATATAG
>NW_006476256.1:0-328 GCF_000325575.1 Pteropus alecto | reverse complement strand
GGAAGCACTAGGCAAATTTCTATGACCTGCTATGGCAAAATGTTACCAACTCAGAAAATCCATGGTTTTAAATCCACTGGTGGGGGCTTTAAAGCTCACCTTCCTGGTCCTGCTGTCTCTTGGTATTTTCTCTGAAAGTGTGAGCTGGGCTGCATTCAGGATTTCCTTGGCCACCCATGGCCACTAGGAGGTGCCAAGCAGAAAGGAACAGGTCACTCACTCAGCAGACAAAAAATGGCTTCTCTCTACTAGGGACACATTATGCAAATGCATTATGCAAATTCTCAGGTAAATAAATATTTTTGTGAGTGAGCTATATATTTTTGAG
>NW_006476255.1:0-328 GCF_000325575.1 Pteropus alecto | reverse complement strand
ATATTTTGACTGGGCTGCAGTATTGTTCTAAGAAGCGTCCTGATGACTGTAGTTTCTGAAGCAAAGTTGGAATCTTCCAAAAACTACAAAATGTGAAAGTAATACTGGAAACCTGGCAATATTCATTGTGGAAATTCGTATAGATAGGATCCAGGCAGTCGTTTTGGGGAAGAGAGCACATATGCTGAAAACACATTAGACTGCAGCGATTAACAACGTGGTATGGTGTTTCAAAATTTCGGTTCACATGTTGCCATTATGAATAGATAGAAATACAATAAACCTAGAGAAATTATGCAGCACATGCAAAGGAAACTAGTATTTGAAT
>NW_006476254.1:0-328 GCF_000325575.1 Pteropus alecto | reverse complement strand
TTGTGACCTGTGCTCTTTCAACATCTTTTATAAAGTAAAATCTAACACAAGAAGATATGTAAGGATCATGGGGCTGGAACATAACCTGGAGCGAGAGATACAGGGAGAGGGTAGAAGGGCAGCACCCATGCGTTTCCTTCAATGATGATGGATGGCAGGCAGTCACCCTGGTCTACATGAGCCTCAGCATATTAAAATGCTGGTGGCAGAAGGGACTCTCCTGCTCTCCTTCACTGGCTTTGTCCCTGCCTGGCTGGCCTTGGGGCAGATATTAGGGTGCAGGAGACGTATGGACCATGATTTGTCATACTTAGTAGTTTTAGGAATT
>NW_006476253.1:0-328 GCF_000325575.1 Pteropus alecto | reverse complement strand
TTTTTTTTGAACCGTAATTCTTATATGTGATCCCAAAGTCTTTGAAGTTTGTTAAACAGTATAGCCTGTATATTCTGTGTATAGAGGGAAATGCAACATTTCTTCCTCATATGTGAATTCTTCTTTCTCTATATCTTAGTACATATATTTATTTCTATATGTACTCTTCCCATTGGCTTTGGGTGTTTACGTTCTTTTACCAGCTAACTTTGAGTCATCTTTTTGAGATAAAAAGAATAAGAGGGACTTGGTGGTAGGGACCAGGAAATAAAAGTAAAATGGATGGTTTCCATGCAACAAATATTTTATTGAGCACCTACTGTGTGCC
>NW_006476252.1:0-328 GCF_000325575.1 Pteropus alecto | reverse complement strand
AAGATGAATCTCTTGCCATTTCTGTCTAAATGTCAGGGGCTATGATCACAGGGACCGTGGGTCAGGTTGAAGCGGTGGGAACTGTGCCCAGCAGAGCATTAGGAAAAGAGCGGGTTCACCCTGGGCATCTGCGGTGGGGGTGGTGCAAGGTATCTGCTATAAACCGGTTGCGGGCAGCAAGCCCTTTAGAGAAGTTCAGAAGAATATGAGTTGATGTGTGCTAAGAACCTGAGAAACCCTACTAGACAATAATTGTATATAACTGGATAAGGCTGGGACTGGGGTCCTGTGTCAGGCAAGTCCAAGGATTTGATCCTGCAAACTTCTA
>NW_006476251.1:0-328 GCF_000325575.1 Pteropus alecto | reverse complement strand
TAACGGGCTCCAGAAAATTAAAAAAGAAAAACAAAAGCGACCCAAGCGACAAGGTGGTGTTTCCCTGGCGTGATGGCTCTCTGCGCGGCCCCCGGTCACGGGTCTGTGTCTCCCTCCTCCACGTCTAGGGATGCCCACGTGACATTCGCTGGAGACGGGACGGGAGACGGCTCCTGGAGGCTGTGAGGCCGTGGATCTGGGACCCTGGTCCTTCCCGCGGGCTCCCCGAGGCAGAGGGCTCTCCCTTCAGCCCTCTCCGCCCCCCGCATGGAGTGGGGAGACAGCTGCAGGCGTGGCCTCAGGCTTGGTTGCAGGATGGGCTGTGCCC
>NW_006476250.1:0-328 GCF_000325575.1 Pteropus alecto | reverse complement strand
CACACACACACACACACACACACACACTTCATTTAGTCATTTAATAAACCATAGTAGTATTGACATTTTGGGCTGGATAATCCTGTCGAGCGCTTCTTGTGCATCCTAGGATGTTTATCAGCACCCCCGGTCTCTACCCAGCAGCAGCCTCCAGCTGTGACAACCAAAAATGTCTGTAGACACTGCTGGGTGGTCAGATCGACCCCGGTTAAGGACGCTTGCTCTAAATCGATGTCCATAATGACAGATTGTTTAGATTAAAACACTCACTCTGCAAACTGGTGCAGCCACTGTGAAAAACAGTCTGCAGGTTCCTCAAAAAATTAAA
>NW_006476249.1:0-328 GCF_000325575.1 Pteropus alecto | reverse complement strand
GCTCTGGCATATTTATATTTTGAGATTATTCATTTCCCATCTTTTTGCTAGAAGCAAAAGAAAATTTTTTCTCTGACATTTACTATGGGAATGTGTACAAACTTCTGGAGGTAAATCTTACCAAATCTTTGGCGCTCCCTTATGACTGTGTCACCTGTTGTTTTTAACTCTCAGAGTTGTCCACGCAGAGCCTCTAGCAATTGGTCAATTATATTTCTGGTTTTCCTAACCCAGCGCTGGTTACCAAAGTGGTTTCCGCTAGTGAGTCTCCGCTCCAGTAAGCTATGATTCCCCCAACCTTGGGGGAGAGACAGAACAGGAGCTTGTC
>NW_006476248.1:0-328 GCF_000325575.1 Pteropus alecto | reverse complement strand
AAAAATCACAATGGGAAGGAGAAAAGAAAGTGTTTAGCATATACAAATTAGCACACACATATAACAAGCAAATAGAAAATACACAAAAGTACTACAGTCTTTTTTTCTGCAATTGGTCACGAAGCTCTTAAGTAATACCTATGGCTTCCTTCATTGATTCTTACTGCGTATTTCCCCTGCCCTCAGCCAAAACTTTGGCTGGACTGAGATCCTTGCCAGGCTGAGTTACCCAAACTTTTATTTCACCCTCAATTGTCTTGTTTTGTTATTGGTTGGTTCAGTTTTCCATGAGCTTTACCATTGGCTGTGAAAGTATTAAGACTCCAAA
>NW_006476247.1:0-328 GCF_000325575.1 Pteropus alecto | reverse complement strand
GATTGGTATTTTTATCATGTGATATTTCTTATTTTAGTGGTATTCTTTATCACATTGGTAAGAATTAAAAGTATTCATCTTTCGTATGTGGAATTTGTATTAAAATAGCCATTATTAAGTATAAGATACAAACAACCATTTCTCTCTCAAATGCTAATAAGGACAATAAGGACAAGATGTATATGTGTGTCTGTGCATTCTAATATTATTTGTAATGGGGGGAATTTTAAATGCTCAGCAAAGAGAATTTTGATTCATTATAGCACATCCATAAAATGAAACCAATTTCAGCCATTCAAACTGATACTGGTTTTGCATTTTCCTAATA
>NW_006476246.1:0-328 GCF_000325575.1 Pteropus alecto | reverse complement strand
AAGTGAATTATTTTGAGTGACAGAGAAAGACATTCTAGCTGAACATGTCCATACTCATAAAGTAGATATGATGGTCTCAAGCCATCTTGAAGGTGTTGGGAGCTCACTTTTTCCATTACTAACATTAATGGAAGACAAATATTAATATTCTTTGTTTTCTCTTAGCTAAATCACTTCTTCCCTTCATTGAAATGGATGGCGCATAAGTGAGTCTGTAGTGTGAATCATTTGAAGTTGAACAAATTTTTGTGGATCTTATTAATGTCATGTGTTCCTAGGGAGAGTCTTCTGAAAACCTCTGAGTCTAGTTTCATATTTACAGAAAAAA
>NW_006476245.1:0-328 GCF_000325575.1 Pteropus alecto | reverse complement strand
ACCTTGGAACAGTTGGAGGAGGCAGAAACATGAGGTTGCTCTGGTCCTACATGGCTGAGCAAGACAGAAGCTACAGTAGCTGCAGAGTTTCTTCTTAAAGGGACCACGACTGCGGCCAGACTTTCATGGTGATTGACTCGCTCGCTCTGAGCTCCAGAACTGGGGTGGCAGCTTGTGGGTAACCAGGGACACACACAGGAACACTTAGTTGTCAGGCCTTGAGGCAAGGACTGGAGGAGAGGCTTTCTACCAGGCAGAAGTGCTGGTGGTATCTGGTGTTCCTTTGTTGAGCCTTCCCTACTCCTAGTGTGCAGATGCAGATGCTGTT
>NW_006476244.1:0-328 GCF_000325575.1 Pteropus alecto | reverse complement strand
AAGGCAATTGAATAATGTGTATTATGGTAATGAATACTATTAAAAAATTTATAAAGAATGATAAAAATTGATACTTATATGAAAACAAATATTTTGTGAAAAGATAATTCAGAGTACAAGTATTTATTCATTTATATTTATTAATTAACTGTAATGTAATAGAATTTGAGACACTAGAATCCTTGTTAACAAAATGGATAACAGATTTTTTTATTCTCACAGAGCTTATATTCTAGTGCAAACATGATTATGTAAAAGATATATATCACCACTTGATGTTAAAATTATACATTAAAGACTATTTTTTGTGAATTATCTTTGCAAAAAA
>NW_006476243.1:0-328 GCF_000325575.1 Pteropus alecto | reverse complement strand
TTTCCCAACACCACTTATTGAAGAGACTGTCTTTATCCTATTATATATCCTTCCCTCCTTTGTCATAGATTAATTGACCATTTAAACAAGGATTTATTCCTGGGTTCTCTATTCCATTGATCTATATTTTCGTTTTTATGCCAGTACTGTACCGTTTTGATTATCGAAGCTTTGTAATGTACTTTGACGTTGAGAAGCATAATAACTCCCACTTTGTTCTTTCTCAAGGTTTCTTTGGCTCTTCAGAGTCTTTTGTAGTCCCATATAAATTTTGGGATGTGTTCTAGTTCTGGGAAGAATGCCATTGGTATTTTAATGGGGATTGCAT
>NW_006476242.1:0-328 GCF_000325575.1 Pteropus alecto | reverse complement strand
CTCTGTTTTTATCTCCAACTCCATCTCCCTCTCCCCCTCCCTCCCCTTCCTTCTCTCTCCCTCCCCTACCTCTCTCTCTCTCAGATCAAGGTGTCTGTTACAGTCTGGCTCCCTCATGTGATAGGGCAGGCCTTGAATTTGCAGAACTCACTGAAGGCTGAGATATCGTTTTGTCCTGAAACCAGAATCTCATAGTGGAACTGGAGAATGAGCTGGTTATGCTTGGGTGCAACCTGTCTCTTTCATTAACTCTTCTCCCTACTGACTGTGGACCTTATGTAAGATTCAGACTTTGACCTCCTGCAATTTCACTAAGATTTTTTTTTTT
>NW_006476241.1:0-328 GCF_000325575.1 Pteropus alecto | reverse complement strand
GTTTCTTTTGCATCTGTCTTTTCCCATGAAAGCAGAGGATCTTACTGACCTGGGACTGCGTCTTAGTCATCATTGTATCTCCAGCACCCAGTGGAGAGGACACACTCAGTATATGGTAAACATTCAATATGTTAGGCAGTCAACACGCACACACAACACATACACAGATAAATACACGCTCCTCTGTCCCTTACTTGAGACTATTTTGGCTGTAAGGAACTGGCTTATGGCATCCAAGGAAGAACTGAACATTCAAGCTCTGCGAATGATAGAGAAGAACCTAGGGTCAGGAACAAGAAACTGAAGACCCTCTTTCATTTTTTTTTTT
>NW_006476240.1:0-328 GCF_000325575.1 Pteropus alecto | reverse complement strand
AGACCCCCAGGTAGAAGTCTGTCCATGAAATCTACAGCCATGTTCCCCTCCATTCAACTCTCCCCGACCTGAAACAAATATTTTCTGGCCCTGATTTCAACAAAGTTTCACCCTCCGTAAGAGTCTCATACCCTGTCAAGAGGAGTAAAAATGTCCTCTGCCAGTACTTTCTTGAACAGGCAGAAGTGTTGGGAGAAATTTCTAGCTCGTTCAGTAAAGTAGAGACAAGGGAGAGGAGAGCTCTGCCCACCTTCCCTACTGGTCTTACGGTGACGGTAAGTCTGCAGCCCGTGGCGTAGCCCAAGGGCAAGTGCTTTGCGAAAGGGCA
>NW_006476239.1:0-328 GCF_000325575.1 Pteropus alecto | reverse complement strand
CCTTCTAATAAAACAATGCTGGGGCTTGATATAATGCAGTTAGTTACGTATACGAGAAGCTCAGTTCGTGTGAGAGACATTTCAGTAACCTGATCTTTGCCCCAATTATTTCTTGCCTAGACCATTACCTGTTTCCAGTCCCTCTTGGCCCTGATTAGTCCTCCCCAAAACAGCCAAAGTTATCTTATCAATCCATACATCCATATGTGCATCCATAGATAATCTACCCACCCATTTGTAAACCCACCCATCCATCCACCCACCCATCCACTCACCCATCCACATGGCAACACATCCATCAATCCATCCATCCATTCATCCATCATCC
>NW_006476238.1:0-328 GCF_000325575.1 Pteropus alecto | reverse complement strand
GAAAGATTGATGGGGAGTAACTGGTGTATGAGGCAGTCCACGGGATGCATATGTAGTTCAGCGTATTTCACTTTGCCGAGTCAGAACAGAGTAGTAAAGAGAAAATAGATTGCTCATTAATTCTAGTTTTAACACCACTGGAGGAATAATTGTGTAAACTCTTGCAAGTCAGAAATTTCCACTTTTCTCACATATGAAGAGAGTTCATCAAGTCTTGGTAATTTTTAGGTTTCTTTCTAAATCTAAAAATTAAATTACATTTTTAAATGAAGAAAGAAATGACAGAAGCAGTGGAAGGGCCTGTAGTCTGTCTTAAAGAGATAAAAAA
>NW_006476237.1:0-328 GCF_000325575.1 Pteropus alecto | reverse complement strand
TATAAAACAGAAAGCAACAAACAAACCAAACCAAACAAACAAACTCATAGTCACAGATAACACTATGGTAGTGACCACAGGCGAAGGGGGGCAACAAAAGGGTATAGAGGATATAGGGGGTCAAATATATGGTGACAAAAGAAAGATAGACTTTGGGTGGTGTGCACACAATGCAATATTCATAAGATATATTATAGAATATTAACCTGAAACTTATATAATGTTATTAATCAATTTTATTATTTAACATTAATTGGTTGATAACAAAGCATTAGTATTCTTAGAATATATGCTCTTTTGCTCTGTCTTGAAGTGAATTAAATAACAG
>NW_006476236.1:0-328 GCF_000325575.1 Pteropus alecto | reverse complement strand
TTTGCAAATACCACAATTTTCCAATCAACCATTTAGTTGCCTGTCCTTCGCGTTCGGGCGAAGTTCATGCTTTCTGCTTTTTACTTTTGATGCCGTCTAATGCAGGCCCCGCCCAAGGCAGCTGGGCTTGCGTGAGCATCTAGGAGCTCACCTCTCGGCACCGGCCACCCCAGCTTTCAAACGCAGACGTGACTGTGTGTTTCCCAAACCTCTCAGGGGCCCGGGGGATGCCAGTCCCCTCACAACGCCTCCCAGATCGGCAGAGCCTGGTGGAGCGCGCCCCCTTTATTCCCACAGCCCCTCGTTTAGACCTTTCATGCCGCACGTG
>NW_006476235.1:0-326 GCF_000325575.1 Pteropus alecto | reverse complement strand
ACAGTAGGCAATGAGACACCAGGCTGAATAAAAGAATAACACCAGGAGACTAGTAATAAAACTCAGTAGCATGTTAGATTTGTCATTACCAGTAAGAACAGATAAGGTAGTGATATAGAAAAGAATGACAGACCCTAACCTAACTATAAACCTTGGCTTCAGATTTTCCTCTGCAATAAAATTATATAAGTGTTCTTAGTTGCCAAGTGTACTTTTTTTCCATGTATGGAACATAGCTCATGATCATTCCCTCAGGAAAACTGTAAAAAAAAAATTTTTAGAGATAGATTTAATTTTAGAAAGCATTATTTTTAAGAAATCTAATT
>NW_006476234.1:0-328 GCF_000325575.1 Pteropus alecto | reverse complement strand
GGTTATGGTTATTATTAGTGTAAAATTTAGGTTTACGGTTAGAATTGGGTTAGATTTAGCTTTATTTTTAGTGTTTAGATCAGGGTGATTGTTAGTGTTAGGGTTAGGGTTACTATAAGGATTTGGGTTAGCTTTAGTTTTAGGGTTAGTTTTAGAGGAAGGTGTTAGGGTCAGGGTTATAGTTGGTGTAAAATTTATGTTTAGAGTTAGAATTAGGGTTAGGATTACCTTTAGTTTAGGAATAGGATCAAGGTTAGGGTCAGTGATAGGGTAGTATTACGGTTAGGGTTGAAGATTAGGGTAAGAGTTAGCATTAGAATTAGGGTTA
>NW_006476233.1:0-329 GCF_000325575.1 Pteropus alecto | reverse complement strand
AACTGACTCACATGAATGAATTCAGGATGGGAGTATACCAGTGTTCCCCAAACTGGTGAGGCCCCACTGAAGCAGAGGGAAAAATGACTGGGCAAGATCGAATGTCACAGGCTTGAGCAACGCTGAGACCCACCCTTGTTGATGCTTCCATGCTGGAACTTGTTTGCAATATCTTATGTTGGGTATTTCTTCTTGCCCTGTCTCATCGTGCCATCTCTCAGGGTTAGAACTAGACACAGTCTTATGAACTGAGGCAGGACAGTAAACTGGAGGATAGAAGCCCAGAACAAAACTGGATGGGGCTCAGCAAAGGCTGAGAATCATATGAC
>NW_006476232.1:0-328 GCF_000325575.1 Pteropus alecto | reverse complement strand
AGTAGCCATTGCAGGGTTTTAATCAGTGGAAAGCATGATCAGATCAATAATTTGAAAAGATCTCTCGAACAGCAGTGTGGATGACAGATTAAAGGGATACTCGAATGCTTTTGTAATAGTGCAGTGAAGAGAGGAAAGACTAAACTGAGGGTGTGTTGGTGCTAATAAGTCAGAGAAGGCAGGTAGGAGGGACAAGAGGGTGGGCACGGCTGGGATGAGACTTGCTGTGTGCAAAGAGAGAGGCCAAGTCATTCTCCACTGGTTGGAAAGATAGTGGGTGGATTAGTTTCCTGGGGCTGCTGTAACAAAGTACCATAAACTGGGTGGC
>NW_006476231.1:0-328 GCF_000325575.1 Pteropus alecto | reverse complement strand
GGGAAGAGAGAGAACTGGAAAATGGGCAAAATGAAGCAGCTTGCACTAACACACCTTGGTTTGACAAGGGTGTATGAGTTTCTTGTTAGTCAAATTAACACAGCTTGGGTGCTATGCTTGGGCTATCTTATAAGTCTGCCATCTCATCTAAGAGGACCAGTCATCTGGAGAAAGATGTACAGGAGCAAAATCTGTGGGGCAGGTCACCAAAGAAGGAAGCTGAGAGAGTGGAGGTCCTCCCAGAATACACCTTTGCCCCAGGCAGCAGGGAGACCTTGTCCAGTCCCCTGGGAGACACACACAAGAGCCTATGGGAGGACGGGCACAC
>NW_006476230.1:0-328 GCF_000325575.1 Pteropus alecto | reverse complement strand
CCCGACGTCCTGTCTGCCCGGCCACACGAAAGCTATGCTCTCCAACTTGGTTGAGACTTTTGGCTTGAGTCACCTGCATCTCACATGCAAGCTCCTCTGCTCGTTTCTGGTTTAATCGGTGTCACCTGCCTGGGTCCCCTGCCCCTGGTCGCTCTGCTCCCAGGACTGCAGAGGCGCTCGGGCTCGGCTGGTGCGCACTCAGTCCCCGGTCCTCGGCCCTCGGGGCTGGCCGGGATTCGCTCTGCGTGGCAGGGAGAGGCCTGCACGGCAGAGCCAGGCGGGGTTGCTCGTCTGTAGTCAAAACCGCACCAAAAATCCCGGCCAAACC
>NW_006476229.1:0-328 GCF_000325575.1 Pteropus alecto | reverse complement strand
AAAAAATAACTGTCTTGTCCTCTGAGCAATTGATTGAATTCTAGGGATCCGCAGAGTAAGGTGAGGATTTCAAAGACTAGGGAAGACCCCATCTGCACCTTCTACTGGAGAATTTCCTTGCCAAACATAAGTGAATTAATTAACTCCTATTTGCTAAAAAGTTTGGGTTCTCTTTTCGCAACTCATTTATTCCACCAATAAACTTTTCTTGGGCTTCTCCTTGGCCAGGAGGTGTAGGGTCTGTATGTAGGTGGGGAGTGGGAGAGTGATTCTTGGACTTGACATCGTAGAGGGGCTACCCTATAGAGCTGTAATGTGAACCCATGTG
>NW_006476228.1:0-328 GCF_000325575.1 Pteropus alecto | reverse complement strand
TTATTGTAGTTTGGTGGTATTCTATTATTTTTCCGTCTGTGTCCTCATTTTTATGTTGTGTGTCTCAGTTCTGGATTTTTTGTGTGGTTACCGTAAAGTTTATGTTGTTTCATATATACAGTAGTCCTTTATCTTCTACATTCCCCTTTGCAGATTCAGACCTGTACTCCCTCCCCTATTTTGTTTTAGTCTCAAATTATCCCTATTTATGCTTTGAGTTCATTTCTAAGTTGCAGTAGCTTCTTTTTCTTCTTCTAAAATTTTTTTTACTCCTTTAACCATTATGTAATAAATAAGTTTATAATACTCTATTCTGAATAAGGGTTGC
>NW_006476227.1:0-327 GCF_000325575.1 Pteropus alecto | reverse complement strand
TTTGGGAGCCCAAAAATATCGGGCCAAAAATGAATGATTTTTGGGTAGAACCAAACAGCAACACAGTGCTGTTTACTCACACAGGTAAGTACTATAAACATCTTATTAAGAGATCTTTTTTAGAAACTGCAAACAACTTGGAACAAAAAGTTAAAAAATATATTTCTTGCATAAAGCATCCCATTTTAATTTCAGAGTTTTCTGTGAAAATTCTTAAGGTGTAAAGACAACAAGAACTTGATGAACAATCCAGCCTGAGTAGTTTTTTGAGACTAGTTTTAATGAAATTAGAAGGTTTCACCTATGTGGTACCTGAATTTTTTTTTT
>NW_006476226.1:0-328 GCF_000325575.1 Pteropus alecto | reverse complement strand
GGCTCGGTAGCACTCCGATAACATAAGGGCCTCAGGCTACTATATTTCTGTCCACCATCTTAGCATGTGGCTTCCATCCTCAAGGAACCTCAAGGTTCAGGATGGTGCTGCAGCTTCAGTCATCTAGTCCTAGTTGCAAGCCAGAAGGAGGAGGAAAGGCATAAAGGCCATAAAGGGCCACTTCGAGATAGGGCAGGTTTCTTTATATGGCCTTTAGGAAAGCTCCACAAACATTTCAGGTTACATTTCATTGACCAAAAGTAGCTGCAAGGGAAGCTGGAAAACATAGTGCTAGATTTTACTATGCTCAGACAAAAATCCGGATTCT
>NW_006476225.1:0-328 GCF_000325575.1 Pteropus alecto | reverse complement strand
TATTCTGAGAAGCATGATGAAATCTCTCCCCCTCCTTCTCACCCGGGATATGAATCAACCCTTTGTCTAGAGTCTCCACACTGTATACACTCCCTGTCCATTAGTCACTTTGTAGCCCTGTGGGTTTTCAGATCAACCTACCTGGTATCAAGGGGCTTGTGTTCAAGTTACTCTTTTTTACTTAGTGATGGCACCAATGTGAAATTGTAGTGATGCTAGTAAGTCGGATATGTCAAAGAGAACTCATAAAGTGCTATCTTTAAGCAAAATGGTACAAGGTCCCCGCTATAGAGTGAAAGAAAACAAACTGTATGCTGAAATCTACAGT
>NW_006476224.1:0-328 GCF_000325575.1 Pteropus alecto | reverse complement strand
GAAGGAAAGAAGGAAGGAAACCTTGAGCTGTCCCCTTGGGGACACTGGATGTGGAGCATCCCTGCCTCCTTCTGAAGCTCCCTGCACCGAGCACAAAGCAGGGAGCAGCAGCCCGCACACGACTTTGTAGACAAAGCCCGTCACCTCAGAACGATGGGAAATGATTAGTCATGTTAATTAAAAATCATTTCGTGCCCGTCCCTGAAAAGGTCAGACCGTCAGCTCGGTGGAAGTCTGAGCCCGCGTGCATTTTCATCTGGTTTGCTATTCAAAGTCTAATGAGTCACCACGCGTAGTTAGAAGTGATCATTCTTTTTTTTTTTTTTTT
>NW_006476223.1:0-328 GCF_000325575.1 Pteropus alecto | reverse complement strand
CAGGAGAAGTGGCAGAGAAGGAAAAGTTTTCCAGCCGGGGTGAGATCCAGTTCCCTGGTCCTTAAGGATTCCTCAGGAAGCATGTCCAGAGGGTCTGCATGAACCCATGAGGGTCCTACGTCACTTCCCACAAGCCCACGAGACAGGGCGTGGCCAGAAAGGGGGCCGCAGCAGAACCGGGCTGTGGGGTGGGTGGTCGCGTCCTGCTCAGGACACGGGGCAGTGATCGCTAATGCAGGGGACAAGCAGTCACCGCGGTGAAGCCTCTAGAAAGCAGGACCAGAGAAAAGGGGAGAAGTGATGGTGTGTACCCCGGAAGAGCAGAGGT
>NW_006476222.1:0-328 GCF_000325575.1 Pteropus alecto | reverse complement strand
ATTTGGAGATGACTTCTTGAAAAATCCTTGAAAATGCTTCCTGTTTTTAATTAAGGAGCTCTCCGGAGCATCGCCATGGGTTTCCTAGTGCTCTTCCCGTTTACATTGAATTCTTCCTCTCACACCACATTAAAACCTAAACCAAATCATCAGCCCTGCGCTGCGGGAGGGACTCGGGGGTTCCTCTGTCCTCAGGGGACAGAACGAGCACCACCGGTCCCGAGCTGCGGGCTGACCCTCAGGATGGCACGGCCTGGGGGCCCTCCAGGCTCGGCAAAGGTGCTGCGTGGGATTGTGTGAGCCACGCACTTTCGGATGCAAGGAACAC
>NW_006476221.1:0-328 GCF_000325575.1 Pteropus alecto | reverse complement strand
GCATTTCATACTCGCGAGTATATATTGCCATTGAATTTTTTACCATCTGCATGTATACACTTAAAATGAAATCGAAATGGTTATTTAAATAAGAAGCAGACTGTCGCGTTTAGAAAACAGAACTTGGATGTTTTCAAATCAAAAATCACACTCTGGCAGCCTCGCACGCCAAGTTCGTCCGCCAGGTTAGTGCAGATCGGGGCAAGTGCTGCCATCGAATGGATTAGAAAACAGAACCTGTGGTTTTGACGGACTGTTGGATCTTAGCTACGTCCGAAAGGGATTTTGAACACGTCTGGGAATGTCACATCCGTTCAGAAATCGCCTC
>NW_006476220.1:0-328 GCF_000325575.1 Pteropus alecto | reverse complement strand
AGATGAAGTATGAGTTAAAGATTGGAAGAAGGAGCTACTCCAGCCAACTCTGGACTGTTAAGGTATCACTGCTTAACCTGATCACTGAGGTTAAGCAGTGATACCTTAACCTCACTGGTGTTAAGGTTGCAGGTATCACCCTGTTGATCCACCACACCTAAGTTAAGAGCGCAACACCTCCAGGAAAAATGAGAGACATGGACTGCAGAGCCTCTTCCTGATCAGCCACTGTGAATCATGTTTCGGAGGCAGCAGAAATCCACCTGAGATTATTGGCCCTGCTCTGGCTAGCCCCAGAAGCTGGCCAGTCTACGCACAGCAGAAGCTT
>NW_006476219.1:0-328 GCF_000325575.1 Pteropus alecto | reverse complement strand
TTAAAATACAACTAAAACCTAATATTAATTATCCATGTAAAAAATAGACCAAGGTGCAATGGGGTATACAACCAGTAATGAAAAGATTCTTAAAATATGGACTGCTAAAGCCATGCTAGTCACTTTATAATACCCCTATTCTACCAATATAAAGCCTAATGAGGAATACAGATTTGTCCAAGATTTGAGGGCAACAAATTAAGCTATAGTCCCAATTCATCTAATCATCCCCAATCCCTAAACCCTTCTGACTCAGATTTCAGAGAATACCCACTGGTTTACAGTCTTAGACCTTAAAGATGCTATTTTTTAAAATCCCTTTACATCC
>NW_006476218.1:0-328 GCF_000325575.1 Pteropus alecto | reverse complement strand
GTATTACATATAATCATTTTGTGCATCATAAATTAGAAAACATTTAATCAAGGGAAACCTCAACTGTCTTGTTTATTAACTTCCCATGTATTTACAGAGAGGGTTCTTACTGGCTGAATTGTGTCTCCCTCAAATTCATATGTTGAAACCATAACTTCCAATATCTAAAAATGTGACTGCATTTGGAGTCAGGGCCTTTAAAGACAAGACATATTAAGGTGAAATGCAGCCATATGGATCAGCCCGAATCCAACATGACTGGTGTCCTTATAAGAAAAGGAAATTGGGGAATAGACATGAATGGCATAGAGGGAAGATCATGTGGGGG
>NW_006476217.1:0-328 GCF_000325575.1 Pteropus alecto | reverse complement strand
TGCGAGTGGCCACAGGCTCAGCACTGGCACCAAATCTTAATCTGCATTGGCTGAGTAAAATCCACTTTCTATACCCTGGTGAATCCCTGGGACCCCGCCCTACCCAACTCATGTAGTACCAAAAGGCTCTATCAGCCTTACAGGCAGCCAGTAGACTGACTGAAGCTTTGGGGTGGCCTAGACCATTTGCTAAGCTAACTCATGCCTAGTACTGGTGGTAGCCAGCCTCGATTCCCAGCATGGTCTCTCGCTCCTGCCTCCAGGTCTAGCAGCCAACTGCATATCGCTTTTTAGCTCCTACCAGGTATCCCCGAGAAGTCACAGCCAG
>NW_006476216.1:0-328 GCF_000325575.1 Pteropus alecto | reverse complement strand
GAGAATAATTTTACAGACACCAAAGTACCCATTACTCAGATTTATCACCTGCTGATATTTAGCACCTTTTCCTTGTAATTCTCACACTAACTGTATCAGAGTAACATACTTGAAAGGCAAGAGACATGCTCTGGATGAACAGAGAACAGGGCAGTTCCTGCCAATAGTGGGGTTGGGGGTTGGCAGTGAAGTTTCAAGAATGAGGTGCCATTTGAGTTAAGAAAGGAGAAGTAGTCAAAGAAAAATTTCCAGGGGTCATTCTGACTCATGGTATAGAGAGAGAATGTGCAAAAGTAGATTTGGTGGTTATGATGGATAATCCAGTGTT
>NW_006476215.1:0-328 GCF_000325575.1 Pteropus alecto | reverse complement strand
GCCCGTTTTCAGAAAATGTTTCAGATACTTTTCTACGTTTTCTTTCCAACGGTCATGGTATGCCACAGTTCGTGAGCCATAAGTACACCCCTTTCACCCACACGCATTCTTCTTGCCTCTCTCTCACCTTCACCCTCAGGTGGCCCTTCATCTTCTTTCTTTTGATCAGATGTAATATCGTGACTCTCAGTTGGTAGCTCCTCTTGCTCAGGTTTTTCTTCACTGGGTTCCTGGTCCTATGGGTGTTTGGTGTGGGTGCAAAAGAAAACTTTTCTTGTTAATGCATGCCAGTGATATAAATATACAGAATACACAGATAGGTAGATGA
>NW_006476214.1:0-328 GCF_000325575.1 Pteropus alecto | reverse complement strand
GTGAATCCATATGTTTATTGCAGCATTGTTTACAACACATGTAAATATTTACAATAGCCAATATATGGAGGCGACCTGGGTGTCCATCAGTAGGCGCATGGATAAAGAAGAGGTGCTACATATACACAATGGAATATTGTTCAGCCATCTAAAATAAATAAATAATAAAGAAAAGAATGAAATCGTTACATCCGCGACAACATGCGTAGACACAGAGGGTATCGTGCTGAGTGGAGTCAGTCAGACAAAGACAAGTGCCACGTGACTTCACTTACGTCTGGAGATCTAAACAACAAAATAAAGAAAACAGAAACAAACTCATAGATAC
>NW_006476213.1:0-328 GCF_000325575.1 Pteropus alecto | reverse complement strand
GGCGGGCCTCCTGCAGCGCGTCTCGGCCACAGCGGCGACCTCGCCCGTTCTGTTACCCCGGAGCTCAGCGGGACGACACTCAACGCCGCCACCAGAGGGCGCGCAGCAGCCGGCGCAGATGCCAGCCAGATGGACCCTGTTCAGGGAGGCGAGGACTCACCGCGGCCCGGCCGGACGCCCAATCTCACTCGGTCCACGTCTGAGTGTCACTCGCCCGGCCCGGCGAGGGGAGGCGAGGCCGCGGGCTCGGCAAGCAGAGTCGGCCCTCATCTGCGCGGGTGAGCTGCGGCCGAGAGTTACCCAGTCACTCCCCGAACTCCTGCAGATA
>NW_006476212.1:0-327 GCF_000325575.1 Pteropus alecto | reverse complement strand
AGCTCAGGGGCGATGTCACTTAGCACACAACCATATAGGCTTGCTCTCCCCAGTGTCTTCCTTTCTACAATCACACTGTCATATTATAGTCTCTGTGTGCTTTCCTATTGGGTCTTCAGACAGAAAGGTGGAGTTCTTGTTACCCAGTACTGCTATACCCTTGTCATAATTTCACCCACATCCATGCGAAGGGAGACAGAAGAAAAATTTCTGATTGTTTACCCCAACTTTAGGCATCACAGTTTTTCTAAACACTCAGGAAATTTCCCCCATTCAGTATTTTATTTCATCTTGGGCTCCCATTTTCAGCTTACCATCACCTTGAGA
>NW_006476211.1:0-328 GCF_000325575.1 Pteropus alecto | reverse complement strand
GTGAGTGATGGCCAGCATGACAGGAAATGCTGGGACCGGAGGGGAAGACACCTGATCCACCTGGTTTTAACCTGTACCTTACGGACTATGTGTCCTTGGCTAAGTCACTTAATATCTCTGAGCCCTGGCTTTTCATCCACAAAATGGAGTCGATGCCACCTCTTTCCTCGGGCTGCTGTGCAGCTCGGCTCAACTCACGAGACGGAATTCCCTTTGTATCTGGCCCTGGAAAAGGGCTCGACATGGCAGCCACCACTGTTATTGACTTGCAGAGTGTTAGTAATGTCCTTGGTCCTTGTCACTTCTAATTACTCTGAAGAGGTGGAAC
>NW_006476210.1:0-328 GCF_000325575.1 Pteropus alecto | reverse complement strand
AACTATGTTGATTCTTCCAATCCAATAACACAGGATATCTTTCGATTTCTATGTATCTTCTTTAATTTATATTAATAATGTCTTATTATAGATTTCATTATATAGGTCCCTCAAGGTTTCGTTAGATTTATTCCTAGATATTTTCTTCTTTTCAATGCAATTGCAAAAGAAATTATTTATTCCATTTTTTTCCCAAAAAGTCATTATTAGAATATAGGAGCGCTATGGATTTTTGAACATTAATTTAGTATTTCATTATATAGATCCCTCAAGGTTTCATTGGATTTATTCCTAGATATTTTGTTCTTTTCGATGCTATTGCAAATAT
>NW_006476209.1:0-328 GCF_000325575.1 Pteropus alecto | reverse complement strand
TCCCTTCTTGCCGTCCCGCCTGCTCAAGTCCCGATCGTCCCTGCGGAGCACACGTGTCCAGTGCTTCCGGCTTGGAAGACACTTAATGGGCTGTGACTTTCTCTGGGTCGTATCAATGTCCTGTGTCTGCTTCTGCCTTCACCTTCCAAAACTCTGTATTCCAAACATGAGTAAAGCCCGTAGTCTCCTGCTTCTATTCGGCGAGTTCCGTGCTCTGAGGCACTGTGCACGATCCATCGCGAGGCTCAGTAGGCACAGTGATTGGTTACGCGCACTGTCGACAGAGCTCCAGGTTCAAATCCTGAGCACCTGGGTGACTCTGGCAAGA
>NW_006476208.1:0-327 GCF_000325575.1 Pteropus alecto | reverse complement strand
ACCGAATTGTCTGGCATAAGGGCAAGGGTTAGAGGGACAGCTCTGTCTGGAATCGAGTCCTGGCAGACTCCATTGTTACTTTGCTGAGCCCTTCCCCCACTCAGCTGGCAGGGGCAGGTGGGTAACAAAATCGAATGTTTCATTAACTTAGCTAACACTGTTTGCCCTGCCCTAGTGATTCCCTGAGACTGTGCCACATCCAATGCCCAACCAATACAACTATTTACAGTGGCAGTTCTACATAAATGGCCAGTCTTGGCTTGCATTGAAAAACTTCTTAAAATCTCTCAAGGGTTTACAAACCCCAAACAAGCAGTATCTGGCCTT
>NW_006476207.1:0-328 GCF_000325575.1 Pteropus alecto | reverse complement strand
CTGGCTCTGCCTTTCAGGCCATGAGGCTTCTTGACCCAAAAGCAGATTCCAAACTGCCCCGCCGATATCAGCCATGATGGCTGCTCAGCTACATGGTCCATTCGGAGGCGGGGGGAACAGGGGGAAGCTTTTCCTTCTGAGCGGCCCTGCTTCCTGAGCACGGTGATCACTAAGGAGTGTGGCCTTAGCGTGGCAAGGGATCGGGCCCCTCGTTCCAGCCCACCGGTTCTGGGTTAGAGACGCCGGGCCCCAGCCGCAGGCACCACACCACCAGCCTTAGCTTCAACTGGTTGTCTGACCATCACGACCCAGGGGCTGGCGGGCTGGC
>NW_006476206.1:0-327 GCF_000325575.1 Pteropus alecto | reverse complement strand
ATGTTTAGTTTTGTAAGAACCTGCCAAACTGTCTTGCGAAGTGTCTGTACCATTTTGCATTCCCATCAACAATGAATGAGACCCCCTAGTGCTGTACATCCTCTCCACCATTTGGTGTTGTCAGTGTTGTGAATTTGGGGCATTCTAATAGGTGTGTAAGTATCTCACTGTTGTTTTAATTTGTGATTTCCTAATGGCTTGTGATGTCGAGCATCTTTTCATTGGCTTATTTGCCAACTGTATATCTTTTTCAGTGACTCATTCAACCCATTTTTAATTGGTTGTTTGTTTCTTTATTGTTGAGTTTTAAGAGTTCTTTTTATATTT
>NW_006476205.1:0-328 GCF_000325575.1 Pteropus alecto | reverse complement strand
GTGTAATAGAGGGATGAGGAGGATGCTACGGGAGCGCACAGTGGAGACATGTAAGTCTGCCTAGGAGAAAGGGGAGGAGTAGTACGCAAGGATTCCCAAAAAGATCCTGAAAGCAAAAACTTCAGGCAGTTATGGTTAGTATGAGCAAATAATGAGGGGGTAAGGGAAGCATATATGTGAAAGGCTTTCTTGGAAAAACAGTAACGTACAAGATAGGAATAAGAAAGAAGGGCAGAATTATAGAACAGGAAGTAATTCAATATGGCCAAAATTGGAGTGGCGAATGAATGGTAGCAGATGGGACAAAAGTGTGTAGGGAGAGCTTTAA
>NW_006476204.1:0-328 GCF_000325575.1 Pteropus alecto | reverse complement strand
AAACAAAGGGATATTTTCAAAACACACAGCTCTGATCACAGCAAACACACATGTACAAGCACGCACAGCCAAGCACGCACAACCACGCACGCACAGCCACACACGTACAGCCACGCACAGACACGCACGCACAGACACGCACACACACATGCACACTCCTGCTCAAAACCCTCCGATGCCCTTCCAAGGGGTGATGCCCAAATTCTTCATGTGGACCCAGGACTGGCCTCTGCCATCTCTCCACCCACAGCCCCTTCTTCTCAGCGTCTGGGTCCCCGTACACCCATCCCCCGCCAGCAAGAATTTCACACATGCTGCCCCCTCCTGC
>NW_006476203.1:0-328 GCF_000325575.1 Pteropus alecto | reverse complement strand
GATGGACGATAGGGAGGTAGACGACAGATGCAGTAAATACATAGACGATAAATGGGTGACGGCGCCGCACGACCGGAACTACGTAGACGGACGACAGGCGGAGCTGCGCATGCGTGGACGGAGGCCCCGGCGAGCCGCGCGGACACGCAGACGTTTACGCACAAGCGACGCGTGTTAGCGACGTGACGTGCGTCTCTTGTACGTGCACATTATGTTTACACGCGCTGCAAGTATGTATCGTCGTGCGTCACGTGTGTCCCGTGGTGTCAGGAAAGGGCGGGGAACATACACGTCACGTGCGCGGCGTGTGGCACAGCCACACAGCACG
>NW_006476202.1:0-327 GCF_000325575.1 Pteropus alecto | reverse complement strand
GGGACCCTGACCTGGAGGTTCGGTGACCAGGTTCCTGTCTTATGCCACAAGAAAACATTCAGGGGCATGACAAACAGCAAGCAAGAAAGCGCAAGTTTTATTAAATGGAAAATACACATTTAAGAGGAAAGTGCAGACAGCTCAGAGAGAGCCTGCCCCAAGCTCTCTGAATTATGGGCTCTTGGGGGTGGGGTATGGAGCTGAGAATTATATTATGATTAGCCAAAGCTGAATGAAAGACAAGGGAAAGACTAGAGAGACTTTACTGGGAAGGGGAGGGATGGCCCAAGGCCATCTATCTTGTCTTCCTGGCCTTGGCTTGTTTCT
>NW_006476201.1:0-327 GCF_000325575.1 Pteropus alecto | reverse complement strand
AAAACAGCAAGCAAGAAAAAATTGGCCATGGAATTCTAATTTTCTTCCTTTTTATTGTTGTTTTTAACTCTAGCTTGATATAGAGATGATAAATCAGGATTTTTGGAAACCAAGCATAATCATGCATATTTTCTGCACTTGACTTTCTTAAGTAATGTTGAAGGCTAAATGGACATTGAAGTATTAAGAGGGAATAAAAAAGAAATACTTGTTTTCTTTTTATAGTGTTGAACTCAACGTTTCCTCATTCTAATTTACATAAAATTCAAAAAGTGGGAATAATATCATTAGTACTGGATTGTCGATGATTCTTAACTGTCAAAATCA
>NW_006476200.1:0-327 GCF_000325575.1 Pteropus alecto | reverse complement strand
TTAATGCTCGTTGACTAAATTAGAGAAGAGTACAGAAGGACAGTGGAAAGGCAGGGAGAAAGGAAGGAGGGCAAGGGCTGGTGGCTGGTCCCAACAGGGGAGGAGGGACAGAAGGGACTGTGAACCTGGGCTGGGGAGGCAGCCTTCCGCGGGCGGACAGTTCTGCAGGAGCAGCTGGGTGTGTCAGCACAAACCCTGCCACTCCTGGCTAGTTTAAGGTGATTAATTTATTGGTTGTTTCGGCCACCAGCATGAAGTTATACACTATTTCTTACTTTTAGTGTATCTTTACACTGCAAACTATGCCCACAGCTTCTGTCCTCACTT
>NW_006476199.1:0-327 GCF_000325575.1 Pteropus alecto | reverse complement strand
GATTCATGAAATCATACCCATTGGCTGTTGGAGAGGTGATTCAGGGTTTCATCCCTAGGTCATCAGCCACAAAATTTAGGAGAGCAGACATGCATTAAAGCTCCTTATGGAAGCATACTAGCAAGGTGGACTGAGCTAGAGTGAGTTAGACTGGGCTAGAGCAGAGGAAGTGTCCACAGTCTTCTCTGGTTTCTGGAGAAAGTCTCATCCAGCCTCTAGATACATGCTCAATTACAAGCTTGACCCTCCGGCAGCAGCTTTTAAAATATGCAAATAGATGCCTTCATAGAAGGGCTAAGAAATAGGTGTTTCTGTTTGCTCCCTCTG
>NW_006476198.1:0-327 GCF_000325575.1 Pteropus alecto | reverse complement strand
TTAGCATGACACCTGTTACATAGCATCCTCTCCACGGACACAAACCATTATTATTAATATTGTTATCGTCACTGTTATTATTATTATAGTTCTCAAGACTCCTGAAGCCACCCTGACTTCTGCTCTTGTGCGATCCTGATTATCCGATTTTTCTTGATTCTGTTTATGTTTGATGTCCTCCCAAAGTTTCCTTGTCCCAGTGACTTTAACGAGAGGCAAAGCTTCGATCAGGGGAGAAACCCTAACGTCAGAACGCTTTCCTACTAAGCAACCCGTGTCGTCTCCCACCCTCGACTAATGGCTTTTTGTATTAATCTGAGGACAATC
>NW_006476197.1:0-327 GCF_000325575.1 Pteropus alecto | reverse complement strand
AAAAAAAAAACCTATATTTTTAAAGTTCAAAGAAAACTCAGCCAGCTCTTACCACAGCATGATCACTGTTTTCATTCTATGCAAACATAAGCACAGTGAATCCCTGTGCACGGTCTATTTTTCCCTCTGTTTTCCCTGGAAAAAACCAGAGTCTGAAACATTAATGGACATGCCCGAGGTCGGTCGGCTCTAAGGGACAGGGGTGCAGCCCCGCAGTGGGGGGCCCGACTCAGTGTTCTGACCCCAGGACAGGCTCCATTTCCTGAGCTGGGAGGTTCTGTCCTGGCTCAGACAGGGTGGGGGCCCGGCCTCCCTTGTCAATTTTAG
>NW_006476196.1:0-327 GCF_000325575.1 Pteropus alecto | reverse complement strand
GGGTTAGAGTTAGTTTTAGAGTTAAATTAGGGTTATGGTTAGAATTTCGATCTGGGGTTAAGGTTAGGGTTATTGTTAGCATAAAATTTAGGGTTATGGTTAGGGTAAGAATTTACAATTAAATTTAGTGTTAGCTTTAGTGTTAGGGTTAGGGTTACGTTAAGGTTAGCATTAGGGTTAGTGTTGGCGTTAGGCTTAGGATTTCGGATTAGGGTTACGGTTAACATTATGGTTAGTATTTGGGTTAAGATATGGGGTTAGAGTAAGGGTTATTCTTAGTGTAAATTTTAGGGTAGGTTTAGAATTAGGTTTAGGATTAGCTTTAGA
>NW_006476195.1:0-327 GCF_000325575.1 Pteropus alecto | reverse complement strand
CTCAAAGTAAGAGCCATTTAAGTCTAGCCACAGAAGAAATGCAGGAAGAAGCACAAACAATATGCTGCTTGGTCTTGCAAGTAAAAGGAGCCTTATGATACAGCAGAGTCAGAACAACCTCCTTATTTAAGAGAGGCTCGGGCTGCTCTACTGCCATGATTGACCGTGTCCACACTCACTCACAGTGCAGCCATAATGTCGCACAGCATCCATCACTCTGTGACCGAGGGGCCTTTGGACACTTCTTTTTTCAGAGAGGGACAAAGTCTGGGGCAGGCACCAGATCTGCGTAGTTGTACACATAGGAATCTCACTGGAGTTACTCTC
>NW_006476194.1:0-327 GCF_000325575.1 Pteropus alecto | reverse complement strand
TAGTCTTCGAAGCTAGGATTAGGTGTGAAGGCATGACAGGAGATGAGGAGAAGAAAGGGTGGGAGTGAGGCCATTAAACATCTAACATACCAAGGTAGAAATTCAGATATTTTTCTGAAGACAATCAACAACTATCGAAGGATTTTAGACAAGGTATGTCATTGTTATATAAATATTTATACAGGGCACTCTTACACAGAGTGTATGATTGACAGGCCGGGGCACTACTATGATAAGGGAGACAAGTTAATTGTTCCTGCAGTAGTCCACATGAAAAATAATGTGGCCTATAACAAAGCAGGTATATAAGGAGGAAATATTATAAAA
>NW_006476193.1:0-327 GCF_000325575.1 Pteropus alecto | reverse complement strand
CTGAGAGAAGCCCCAGTCCTGGGCGGGGCGGGGGGGTTGGTTGGCACCACATGGTCTTCACGGCACAGGCGGGACCAGGGGGCCTGGTGCAGGTCCTGGCTCTGCCACTTAGGAGTTCGTGTCCTCATCTGTAAAATGGGGTGCTCCGAGGGCCCCTCTCCCTGGGGCTGTAAGGACTCCGTGAGCGGGGCCACTGCTTTGTGACCCTGGACGGACACCAGCCTGGATCCTTGTCACCCTCTCCATGCTCGTGCTCAGCAGTCACACATCTGCCTGGTGACGGCTTTGTTTGTTTGTGGCTTGTTTTTTTTAACATCTTATTTTTTT
>NW_006476192.1:0-327 GCF_000325575.1 Pteropus alecto | reverse complement strand
TCTATGCAGAGATGCCTTCCTATAAGAAACAGAACCCTCGATCTCCTCCTATTTGTTAAGTCCCTGATTCTTTTCTTTCCTTGAACACAATTATCTAAAAATATATTAAATATTTTTATCATCGGGTTCATTGTTTGGTTTAATTATTTTGTTTTCATACTGGAATGAAAGTTCTTGAAAGGCAGAACTCTGTATTTTTTCCTGTTTTCCCTTAGCCTATTTCTAGCCCACAAAAGGTGTTTGTTGACAGTAAGAATGAAGCACATTTAACTGGGCCCTCGTCACTGCTCAGCATGTCTACCTCATCTCGATAATAAACGCCCTGTG
>NW_006476191.1:0-327 GCF_000325575.1 Pteropus alecto | reverse complement strand
TTTACTCAAATAAACTCTCATATATGTTCTCTACACGTTTACAAGATTTTTACATCCACACCAGTCACCTACTTTGCTCCTCTCACATGGAGGAAGACAGTGGAGAATTTCACCTCCAGGCCTCTGCTTACTGGTCCCCAAAGGACCTGTTCTGCTCTTCACACATTGTGCTAAACGGGGATGGAGATCTTACCAACTTTCTACTACCTCATTTTCTGGGCACCTTCTTTAATCTTCAAATTCTGGCTGCATCTGGAATGTAGGAGAAATCCACTCCAGGTCTGTCCTCACCCATATTGTGATAGCCTGCTGAAATGTGAAAGGGTT
>NW_006476190.1:0-327 GCF_000325575.1 Pteropus alecto | reverse complement strand
TTTAAGGTAAGCAGGATCATACCGTAAATATTGTTTTGTAATCTGATTTTGGTTTCATTAATTTTTAACAAACATACCTCTTGGAGATTTTTCAAAGTAGATACTGTTGACCTGCCCCCATTCTTTTTTTCCCCACTCTTTAATTCTCCCCTCCCTTCCACCCCTGACCTACAGAAGTTGACGTCTCCCTTTAAGAACTGGATCTCTGGCGGTGGGGCATCGCCTCCCACGTGCTGGCGGTGTGCACTGGGCCTGGCACCCCCGGTGCACTGGCGGGGCCTGATGCACCTGAGGTATGGTCCGTGGCTCCACCTGGGGCGCAAACCC
>NW_006476189.1:0-327 GCF_000325575.1 Pteropus alecto | reverse complement strand
ATTTTCTCTCTAAGTAAGATGACCCAGTGGAGCCCAATATATTTAGTCTTCTAGTAGAGGAGGTCTTCAGAGGGAATAATGAATGAGCCACACCCCTTAACTCTGATGCGTCAGCCATGGCCCCCTTGAGTTCCCACAGGGAATCAACAACTGAACTTGAAATGGGGCAGCAGTTTGGTTTTAGTACAAGAGGGGGCATCAAAGTCACATCCACTGGGCACCATGTTCATTGCACATTACAATAAGGGTCCTGCACTGAAGCCAGTGGAGGGGAAAGAAACGGGTGGAGACAGTGCCGTTGATTTTTCCTTTGGTGTCTTTGATCTG
>NW_006476188.1:0-327 GCF_000325575.1 Pteropus alecto | reverse complement strand
TTTTTTTTTTAAATGTTTATTATCTCAGAAATGTTTCTGCATTTTAAGGTAAAACAATTATTAATAGGGCTGTAATTTCAGAATATTTTTACATCCATTAATTTATAGTGTATGACTTTTTCCTCCAAGACTGTTGACTTTTCTAAATGAGGTTTCTGTTAATTTGTAGTCTTGTCATGTAAATCAAAGTATGAACATTTAATAAGGCACTCCTGCTATGTTTTCCAATAGTGTCTGTTACAACTTAAATTCTTTCTTTACAGGAAAAATATACCTATTTTCTACCCTATTCTTTGGTATTCCCTATTTAACACCCCATATGAAAAC
>NW_006476187.1:0-327 GCF_000325575.1 Pteropus alecto | reverse complement strand
TGTAATATTATTTGCCTTACATTTATTAAATTCATTGCATTTGTCATTTCACCAGCATCTTCCTCAACATTTAGACAAGGCTCTAATACTCTACCACCTAAGTGTAGAGAAAACAACTAGTGTTTAGCCAGACTGCCCCACACCCTCTGCAGCCCCTAATCCAGCATCTATAATGAGTATGTAAGGAAATGTAGTGAAGGTTGATCGAAAAGGAATCACGTGGTTTATAACCTGGCAATCTGATTCTTGGTTAGACCATTATTCCTTCTACTTGGAAGTTTTTAAATATTTCTTGTTAAATGTTATAGTTTGTTTTCCTCTTTTTTT
>NW_006476186.1:0-327 GCF_000325575.1 Pteropus alecto | reverse complement strand
TTGCTTCAGAAATTTCACAGTAGTGGAAGGAGGATATTTGTGTATATGCGGCTGTTAGTAAATCTGGTTAACTAGCCAGGGATCATTTAAGAAGAGGCACATAATGTTGTGCTAATGAGTTTGTACTTTATTTTGAAGAAGGGGATTGCCAAAAGGTCCAGTTGAGAAGAACACGATTTGTTTTTTAGAAAGTCTATACCGGTGCCCTGACATCTTCTCTGGGACACTGCTTCCCCCATCTCCAACTTAGATGCCTACGTTGTTTTGCCACACCTATGACAAAAATAGTTGATGAAGAAAAGGGAAGGAGAAATTAATTGTGAAAGG
>NW_006476185.1:0-327 GCF_000325575.1 Pteropus alecto | reverse complement strand
AGAACAAAAGAAATAAAGCAGAAATATTAATATGCGTGGTCACTGGGAAACATAATCTTTTGAAAATAACTCTTTTCCTTTTTCAAAAGTAGACAGAAATTTAAAAAATACAAGTAAAAAGAAGCAAATAATACCCATTGATCCGTTCCACAAACAATCCTATTAACAATTTTGAAGTTCGTCCTTTAGGAAAAACAGCTTTATTGAGATAGAATTCATATAATATAGAATTCACCCATTTAAAGTATAAGGTCCATTTTTAAAGTATATTTACAGAGCTGTGTGGCCGTCACCACAATCTAATTTTAGAATATTTTGTCCTCCCTA
>NW_006476184.1:0-327 GCF_000325575.1 Pteropus alecto | reverse complement strand
TTGCATTTTTGCATTTTTGAAGGCCATCATAGCATTTCTCATTTTGTGTGTGTCTTTTTCTTAACTGAATCACCTTCGCCTGTTTTGCCCACCCCACTCCCAACATCACTCCTCTGAAAACCACCAATCTGTTCTCTTGTCTATTAGGTTTTTTTTTTTTTCCAAATTCTACATGTAAGTAAGATCATACAGTATTTGTTTTTCACTGACTTATTTCACTTAGCCTAATACTCCCAAGGTCCATCCATATTGTCTCAAATGACAATATTTTCTTTTTTATGGCTGCATAATATTCAATTATATATATGTGTGTGTGTATACATATAT
>NW_006476183.1:0-327 GCF_000325575.1 Pteropus alecto | reverse complement strand
AGATTCTGTTATCCTTATTTAGTCGGTTTCAAAACTTGGAGAGCCCTCCAAGTTCATAGTAGACATGTGACCGCACAGAGATTTAGGCTAGGGAGCCATAGCAGGTACCACAGGTGCTCTGCCCAGATCACCTCACCGTTTCTATCAATGCCAATGGACTTCCAGCAGCCTCTTTGGAATCTTTATTGAAGGGCTGCTCTTGAGATGCTGGAATCCACTTTGCCCACACCATGGCTGGCCACAAGTACCTGGGAATTAACCAGTAGTGAGAGTATAGACACCCCAGCTCCCTTGTCTCTTGGCTAGGACAATTCTGAAATATAGGTT
>NW_006476182.1:0-327 GCF_000325575.1 Pteropus alecto | reverse complement strand
GGAAGCTCTCTGAACCCCTTAGTTTAGGGATTTTTGTGGAGGCTTTATCACATAAGCATCTTCAATTATTAACTCAATCCTCACCCCCTTTCCTTCCCCCGAAGGGTAGGGGTGGGGCTGAACGTTCCAAGCTTGGTCTTTCTGGTGACCAGTCCCCATCCTGAAACTGTTAAGGAGACCACCTAGAGTGGCCTCATTAGAACAAAAGATGTTCCTATCACCCACATTGATAAGGAAATTGCAAGATGTTGTCAGGACAAACTGGGGATCTATCTGCCTGCAGTGTCTAAGCCAATGAAGAGACACAGGCCCGTTTTGCAGCAAAGA
>NW_006476181.1:0-327 GCF_000325575.1 Pteropus alecto | reverse complement strand
ATATCAAATTTTCCTTGTTAGCATATTGCCTCTATTTGTTTTATCTACTATAGAAAAGTCATAACTTTTTAAACATACAATTGATGTTATGGCATAAAATGAGAATAGCAGAGTATAACAATAATCACCCATAGCCAAAAATTTTAAAAACAAAAATTAATAAAGTGCCCTAGGACCAAGCTGAATTGCCAGGTGCTTGAGTTTCCACAAAAAGAGATACTGGAGAGAAAGAAAACATGATAAAAAAGTGGAATTAAAAATTAGTATTGTGAGGAGGGGGGAGAAGGGAGCAGGGAGACAGATGGAGTAAAGGGGGTCAAATATGTG
>NW_006476180.1:0-327 GCF_000325575.1 Pteropus alecto | reverse complement strand
CATTTTTTAATTGGATTTTTGTTGTTGTTGTTGTCATTGAGGTCTATGAGTTCTTTTTAAATTTTAGATATCAATCCCTTATCAAATGTATCATAGATGAATATCTTCTCTCATCAGTAGGTTTTCTTTTTGTTTTCTTGGTGCTTTCCTTTTTTAATCTTAATTTTATTTTATTATTAGTTTCCAGTTTGTAGTACATTGGTTAGACGCTTCTATAGTTTATGAAACGATCCCTGATTCCTTTGTTGTGCAAAAACTGAGTCAAGGAGGAACAGAATATCTGAACCGACTGCTTAGTACCAGTGAAATCGAATCAGCAATCAAAAA
>NW_006476179.1:0-327 GCF_000325575.1 Pteropus alecto | reverse complement strand
AGTCATCTCGCTGTCAGGAATCCATCCAAAAGGAGAATCCAAAATGCGGACCGCTGCCTGCTCGCTTATTGCAGATTATGTCTATCCTGAATTAAAACCTTAGATGACCGATAGAAAAGAACTGTGTAAATTATGGTACAGGTACATACTAGAGCGTGCGATTATTTTAAAATGCCTTTCGCCGAAAAAGAAAACCTTTTGAAATGGTAGTGTTCGTGCTGTTAGCTGTGAGACAGCTGTGTGCAAATTTTCATGGGCTGTGGTCAAGTTTTATCAGATGACTTGTGATTGTAATTAAGTGGATGTGTGTGTGGATGTGTGTGTGTG
>NW_006476178.1:0-327 GCF_000325575.1 Pteropus alecto | reverse complement strand
ATGCTAAATACCTTGAATATATTATCTAAAAAGGATACAATTAATTTGCAATAGGATTACATCTCTGTTTAATAATAAATTACCAAATTTATGAAGAATACGTACAAAAACATTTTAATATGACATATTCAGTGAAGAGTGTGTGGCTATTTTGGATATTTTATTACAATTCCAATGGTAATAGAAATACATAGGAAGGAGAACTCATGAAATAATTGTAATATAATTGCAAAATAGACATAGCATATATTCTGCTGAGAAATGAGAATATTCGATGAGAGTTTGGCAGTTCCTTGAGTTAAAAAGATTAAAGCAAAGAAAAATAAA
>NW_006476177.1:0-327 GCF_000325575.1 Pteropus alecto | reverse complement strand
AATGCAATCCTTATCAAAATACCAATGAAATTTTTCACAGAACTTGAACAAATAATCATAAAATTTATATGTAAACACAAAAGACCTCAAATAACCGAAAGCACTATTAAAAAACAAGAACAAAGTTGGAGGTATCATGCTTCCTGAGATTAAACTATATGCTATAAGGTTTATCTAAACAGCATGGTATTGGCATTAAAACAGACGTATAGATCCATGGAACAGAATAAACTCATGTCTATATGGCCAGTTAATTTATGACAGAGGCAAGTATAGACAATGGGTTAAAGTCAGTCTCTTTAAGAATTGGTGTTGGGAAAACTGGAC
>NW_006476176.1:0-327 GCF_000325575.1 Pteropus alecto | reverse complement strand
ATATTTCAACATATCTCACACATGGTATAGCACCTTCAAAAATAAAATTAAATTAAGATGCATCAGTACCTAACCGTTGTCTACAGACGTATATTGTGTGATGCAAAAAAAAATGCTAAAAAAAATTTGTCTATAGTTACTGGTGTGCAAATATGTGTGTGTTTGTGTGTTCATGTGTGATGGGGGACAAAATTGGTGGGTTCTTCAGTGTTTGTTGAAAATACAAAGGGTACCACATCTTATTTATCCAGTCTTCTAGCAAAGGACACTTTGGTTGTTTCCACACCTTAGACACCATGAATAATGCTGCAATGAACATCAGAGTGC
>NW_006476175.1:0-327 GCF_000325575.1 Pteropus alecto | reverse complement strand
GAGCAGCCCAACATGCGAGCAGGGTCCAGACAGGCTGTTGGTAGCCTTGAGGGCCCAGGATGGAGGTCTGGATATTCACCCGAGCAACACCACCCAGAGAGAGTGCATGGGCGGGAACGTGGGAGATGCGCTAGTGCCCCAGCGGCCCCGCAGCTGTCATTTGGGGCAAGGGAAGAGCGAGGGGAGGTGACTCCGTCCCTCCCCCGCACTGACCCCCAACGCCTTCTCTCCCCCGCCCTCGCAGACCGTGCCCTGCTGCAGGGCGCCCCGGACGCGGTGGAGCTGCGCGAGCTGACGCCCTGGGCCGGGCGGTCCCCGGGCCCGCGC
>NW_006476174.1:0-323 GCF_000325575.1 Pteropus alecto | reverse complement strand
CTCCTCGTTTGGGTTTCCAAGCGCAGGAAAGCAGATGGAGAGCTGGAGCTTCAAGGCTGCTCGTCCAGGAAACAGGTCTGCCATCAGCCGCAGTGGTGCCAGAATCTGTCATTTTAGTGAGTACCTTACTTGTCTCCTCTTGGAAGGTTTGCTGGGCTGGTACATGCACTTGATCAAAAATAACAAGCAAACAAAACCAACAAATCAAAATACTCTCACCGTGACTCAGCCATAAAAACATAAACAACAACAACAAAAAAACCCTTGAAGCTAAGCAGGGTCGGGCCAGGATGGGAGACCAACTAGGAAGACCAGGTGCTATA
>NW_006476173.1:0-327 GCF_000325575.1 Pteropus alecto | reverse complement strand
CCCAACAGACCTTGGCAATACCTCAGCCCTCTGGAAAATGCCCTCAGGGTGTTCACAGTGCCTATCTGGGCTGAAGCACAGCTTATATTCCCATGTTTCACAGATACTGTTGCTAAAAGAGCTTCTGTAGCATATGCCTGGAGCTTTCTCTCCATAGGGTCTGACCATTGAGCCAAGCATAGCAGGTAAAGGAATGGATTCCATTTTGGCCTCCCTACCATGCCTATCCCCAGATGCTCCTGTAGAAACTGACTCTCACTCTGATTGGAAAATAAAATCAAATATTTTTGCAGCATTATTCATGAACATTTATGGAAACAACCTAAG
>NW_006476172.1:0-327 GCF_000325575.1 Pteropus alecto | reverse complement strand
CAATGTTAATTCTTCCTATCCATGAGCACAGTATACCCTTCCATTTATTTGTATCTTTCTCAATTTCTTTGAAATGTATTATAGTTTTTGAGTAATAGTCTTTTACCTCCTGGGTTAACTCATTCCTAAGTATTTTATGTTTTTCTTTTATGAAATTGTAAATGGGATTCTTTTTTTTAATTTCTTAAAACAATATTGAGAAAAAAGAACAAAGTTGAAGGAATCTTGCTACCTGATATCAAACTATACTACAAGATTATAGAAATCAAAACAGAATAGAGAGCACAGGAAAAAACCCACACCTATGTGGTCAATTAATCTATGACA
>NW_006476171.1:0-327 GCF_000325575.1 Pteropus alecto | reverse complement strand
CCAGAGGCAGCTGAGCGTGGAAATAATGCCCCGTGCGAATGTCTTATTATCTATGCAGAGCAGGCTGCGTCAGGAGCCTGTGAGGGACAGGACCCTGGGACGCGATGGGACCGGGGGGGTGGGCTGCCGCTCCCCAGGGTCCTCGCCATGGCGATGCAGTCACGTGAGAAGCTGCTAACCCGCTCTGTCCGAGAGGCTGTTCGTGCGGCCGACGTGGTGGTTTCCCTTTTCAACTTTATTCTTTATTCTTAGCGATGCAGTCGATCGAGTGACACCATCTTGTCAAGTGGCATCCATGTCATGATGTAGGAGATGTGAGGACTTTTT
>NW_006476170.1:0-327 GCF_000325575.1 Pteropus alecto | reverse complement strand
TTCTAACACCACCCAGGACACTAGAACTTTGCCAGCCACCCCAGAAGCCTTCTGTAGCTCCTACTCATGAAAATAATTATCCTGATAAAGCTACAAACACCATGAATTGATATTTTTAAATGTCCTCTAAGTTTATTAATCCACAGATTCTCTCTTCGTCCTATTTCCTGCTAGCATCCTCATTATGCAATTTTGTGTTTTTTGTAAATTGATAGTAGATCTAGACATTTGATCAAATTCAGGAGGTATATGTATATGTAGGTATGTAAATATATATGTGTATATATGTGTGTATATATATGTGTGATATATATGTGTATATATATA
>NW_006476169.1:0-327 GCF_000325575.1 Pteropus alecto | reverse complement strand
TGGACCTGTCTGTAGCTGCCACTCGGGATGTGCAGCTAAGGCACACAGAAGGCAGGCTCACGACACCAGCGTTTCGATACTAGACATGGTCACAGCACGAGGGCGTGGCAACCCCGGATGGACCAGTGCCCTGGCTGGGCGTAACGCCCAACCTGCCCACGGAGTCACGCAGAGGCGGCACAGCCGCTCCTCACGGCGTCTGTCCCCACACTGTGACATCCATTCAAATGTTCGTCTGAATCCCATTGGCTGCTGAATTCCCCACCGTCGCTCAGTGCAGCTTTTGTCCCCTTGAGCGTGTCACCCCCAGATTCTGGGACCACAGAG
>NW_006476168.1:0-327 GCF_000325575.1 Pteropus alecto | reverse complement strand
TCAGGAATAAGGAAGTAAAGGCAGCTTTCTGGGATGTAATTACCAGGAAAAGGATTCTTTCATTTCTGTGATTGTTTGTTTAATTTTTTGAACTAGATAAAGTATTTAATGGACTTTCAAAGGCTGATGCAAATCAACGGTTTTTATTAAAATATTTTCTAAGTAGTCGCATTTTATAATATTACAGTATATATATCTGATTGGAGTATAAAGTAAATTACCAAACTTATATGAGATGATTAGACCTTCACCTCCTCATTCTTTATCTTCAGTAGGTCCTAAATAATGAGGCTTATTTGTAATAAAATCTTGCCTAAGGAAAGGTAG
>NW_006476167.1:0-327 GCF_000325575.1 Pteropus alecto | reverse complement strand
TTTCAACAAATGGTGCTGGGACAACTGGATAGCCAGTAAGTCCATGAAAGAGTGAGGGTGGGGTCATGACTACCAGCTCAGGGCAGGGTGAAAAAGGCCAATCAGCCCATGAAAAGATGCTCTGACATTTGAACCATCAGAGAAATGCAACTCAAAGCCACAATGAGATACCACTTCATACTCACTAAAATGGCTATTAAAAAACACAGATAATAAAAAGCATTGATGAGGATGTAGCGAAATTGGAACTCTAAAACACTGCTAGTTGGAATGGAAACTGTTGCATTCTCTGTGGAAAATAGTCTGGCAGTTCCTCAAAAGGTTAAA
>NW_006476166.1:0-327 GCF_000325575.1 Pteropus alecto | reverse complement strand
AGCCTGATCTCAAGAGTCTGTTGGACATGTTTCAGGTGGCTGATAATAGGTACTGGGAGTGGAGTGGGTGTGGTTAGTGTAGAAAAAAATGTAGCCCCTTCTTCTCTCTAAATGCTGGGGACTCTAGCTCAGTATCTCAATACTTGTGGGTAAGGTAGGAGCAGGTTGTGGGAATTTCAGCAAATGCTCTCATGTCTGGGGGACATGGCTGGAGCAGACGAAATGGCTGGGGGCCCTGAGTCCAGAAGGAAAGAATGCATCTAACACTCACCCTCCCCATTCCCTACTCCATCAGGCAGCTCTTAGGCAACCTGAAGAAATGAAGTA
>NW_006476165.1:0-327 GCF_000325575.1 Pteropus alecto | reverse complement strand
TGCTGGAAGAGGTAGATAGGTAAGAACTTCCCAGGCTTATCAGAATTAATCAAAGCATTCTGGACATGGTCTCAATTACATTCTTGAGCATTCTTTTTGGAAGTTAAGCAGAGAAGTGATTGTAGAGGGACACGAGTGTAAAAATAAAATTAACAAAGCTTAGTGAAGTGGTCCCCGCAATAGTTCAGATGGGAGGTGAGAGAGTTTAGTCAGGATGATAGCAGGGAAGAGGGGAAGAAGCAAGCAGATGTGGAATAGATTTTAGGCAGAGCCGGCATATATAGCGAGTTAGAGAAATAGGAATCAAGGGTGATCCATGGTGTGTGA
>NW_006476164.1:0-327 GCF_000325575.1 Pteropus alecto | reverse complement strand
ATTGTTAGAATGCCAACTTATTTCACAACATATGCCAATACTCACACCAAATCGTTGACTGCATGTCTGGATACTGAAATCAAGCATTCAGTTTATACTTTCCTTTGCATGTACTGCATTCTTTCTCTAAAGTTTATAGTATTTCTATCTACTTTAATGACAACATGTGAACCAAAGTATTGAATCACTATGCCATATTGTTAATCGCTACAGTCTAATGGCTTTTCAGCATATGCGCTCTCTTCCAAAAAACAGCTGCCTGAAACATCTATACGAATTTCCACAATGAAATCTGCCAGGTTTCCAGTATTAATTTCACACTTTGTA
>NW_006476163.1:0-327 GCF_000325575.1 Pteropus alecto | reverse complement strand
TCAAACAAAAATTACCATTCAAAGAACAATAAAATGTGATTCATAGTGAGGAGAATAATCAATTGAAATCAATCCAGAACTGACAAAAATGTCAGAATTAGCTGACAAGGATATTAAAAAGTCACTAGTATTGCATTCTGTTTGTTCAAGTGGTGAAGTAAAGACATGGAGGATATTTTTTAAAGACCCAAATCAAACTTCTGGTGATGAAAACTACAACGGAGATGAAATAATACATTATGTGGGATTAATAACAGATTAGAGTGGCAGAAAAAAAGATTGATGAAGACAGAGCAATAGAAATTATCCAAAATGAAGCTCAAAAAA
>NW_006476162.1:0-327 GCF_000325575.1 Pteropus alecto | reverse complement strand
TAGGGATATGGGCATTCACTCCAGAAGAGTACCTTAGGGCTCTTATGCTGTTATAGTATTGTCTTTCCCTTTTTTCTCATTCTGACTTGTAGCATCTGTGCTTTTTTAATGAACTAAAATTTTCAAATTACATACCAATATGTAATTTATATCTGCATAATTTAATAAATTGGAAAAATATTGGTAACATCTCATTTAATAATAACAAAGAACAGACATTTGCTGATTTAAGGTATGTGTTATGAAATAAGTGGGCATAAAAATATTCCAGTACTATTCTTAGAGAATTCAACGGAACATACACTTCAAAAGAAAAAAAAAAAATGC
>NW_006476161.1:0-327 GCF_000325575.1 Pteropus alecto | reverse complement strand
TCCTCCCACTTAGTCTCGCCCATTCAGGGGACCCCTGGGTCTCCTCACGGCTCTCTTTGTCGCTGACCGACACTCCACTGTCTGGGTGGACCGCGGCTCGTGTACCCGTCACCGGCCGAGGGCATCTCGGTTGCTCCCAAGTGTGGGCGACCGTGAAAGAAGGTGCTATAAACATCCTCGTGTAAGTTTTCGCGGGGACAGACGTCTTCGGCTCTTCTGCGTGAATGCGAGGAGCAGCCTCTCCGGGGCGTGTGGTAAGAAGGGCACGTTCGGTTCTGTAAGGAGCGGCCACAGCGCCCCCCGCAGTGGCCGCACCGTCTGCGTCCC
>NW_006476160.1:0-327 GCF_000325575.1 Pteropus alecto | reverse complement strand
CAAGTTCAGAGAGATGTAGTTTTCTGGAATGATACTTTTATATGAATTCGTTCCTTATCTCTGCTTTCTTTAGGCTAGAGAAAGAACTGTCGACTTTTCTGACCTGGCTGGAGCGGTGCGAAGCTATCGCCAGTTCCCCAGAAATGGACATTTCTGCAGACAGAGCCAAAGTGGAGAGCGAACTTCAGTTAATACAGGCAAGCTCAAGGAAGTGTGAGGAAGATAAATGCTCTTCGTTATGGTTGCATTATAAAACAAAAGCAGTCTATGGCCCTGCCACCTTGAACAAGCCCGATCCCTCTGATCTTGGAAGCTAAGCAGGGCCAG
>NW_006476159.1:0-327 GCF_000325575.1 Pteropus alecto | reverse complement strand
TACTTCATCAATTTGTATATCAAAGGGATATAGGCTAACCATTCTGAAGCTGCTTTACATGTGTACTGGGGTTAAACAAATAAATAAATGGATGACAGAAGGTGGGAGCCAGGTTTGTCAGCAAGGGAAGTTGCAGATAAACAAGACAGAAAGGCTAGAATGAACCCATGTGAATTATAAACCCTTGGATTAGAGTCAGAGACATCAGTATGAACTCTTGTTTAACTTAATATATATACAAATGGATAGATACAGAAACGATTATAGATCCGTCTGTATACATGACTTAGTATATATACACATATTACTCAGCTGTCTGAGGCAGCC
>NW_006476158.1:0-327 GCF_000325575.1 Pteropus alecto | reverse complement strand
TTTCGTGACTTATGCATGGGGGTGGCGCACAAGCACTGAAGCCTGCAATGACTCATCACTTAATCTGCAAGGTCAGCGCTGCAAGACTTCCCCTTCTGAGGGGCGTGCTGGATCTGGGATCTGACACCAACCTGATAAGCTCATCCTGAGGTGGGAAGCGACCTGCCTTCTCTCAGGAGGGCCAGTGGCACTATGCATCACTGCTGAGCGCGGCTTCCGCATACTGCGTGATTACTATAAACCAGGCAACACGGACGTCACATGGGAGTCCACACAGATCCGTGTCACAACCGTAGAAGGTGATCTCCGTTTCCCACAGGGGACGCC
>NW_006476157.1:0-327 GCF_000325575.1 Pteropus alecto | reverse complement strand
AAGTTGCATACATTACATGTAAAATTGGCCATAGGTCATATCTGAAAGGACCAACAGGTGATTTATTTTCCACAATGAGAATGAATTTCTTGTATTCCCCACAGACCCAGATAACCAGGAACTAAAAATATGAACAAAATAACTGATTACTCTAATAATCAAATAATGTTTAACTCATGCCAATTCATCTGATTAATATAAAGATGACTACCAGCAAAAGTGTTAGCATGTCATTTAGGATAAAGGTTTCAATGACAAGAATTTAGAAACACACATTTGGAACGATTATAACCTTTCTAAGAAGAATATGAGTTGGAATGTGATTTT
>NW_006476156.1:0-327 GCF_000325575.1 Pteropus alecto | reverse complement strand
TATTTTTTTTGGCTTTATTGAGGTAACTTGACAGATAAAGTTGTAATATATTTAAAGTATATAATGTGATGATTTGATATAAATATGTATTGGGTGAGAATGCTTAAGATCAATCTCATAGCAAATTTTAATTAAACAATGCAGTATTACCACTTGTAGTCGCCATGCAATATTTTAGATTCTCTGAACTTATTCATCTCATAAGTGAAAGTTTGCATCCTTTGACCAATCTCTACCCAATTACTTCTCCTCCAAACCCTGCCACCCTCTGGTAAATACCATTCTACTCTCTACTCTCTGCTTCTATAAATTCAACTTTTTTTTTTT
>NW_006476155.1:0-327 GCF_000325575.1 Pteropus alecto | reverse complement strand
TGAGCCCTAACATTGCCCCAACTTACTCCCTGGAGGCAGTTTCGGGGCATCAGTGCAGGAAGGACTTACCAAAAATTGCCCAGCTGTTTCATTGTGTTGATGAGACAGAATAGGGAGTTTGGGGATCCAGAGCCTCTAGAATTTGTGTACCAGTGTACCAGAGAGGAGGGAGTTGCACAGTGAGAGCTATCTACAATGTGTAAAGCTCTGTAACAGATCAAAACACATAAACCCAAATAAGAGATGGTTCCTATCTCAAATTGCTTCCGTTGAGTGAGGAGCAGATCAATACAATGGATCCTATCCCTAACCCTGCCTGTATTCCCA
>NW_006476154.1:0-327 GCF_000325575.1 Pteropus alecto | reverse complement strand
GTCATTGTGTGGGAGAAAGGCTGGCTCCTAATTAATTGAGACAAAAAATTGATAGGTTTTTACCAGTGTGTTTCTGTGGGGAGTGGGGCGGGGGCAAATGTGACTGAAGTAAGGGTCAGCAGTGAGTTTTTCGATATGACATTTAGAGCACAATTTAGAAGGAAAAATGTTTATTATGTAGAGCTTAATAATATTAAAATTTTTGGTTTTATGAAAAACCCAGTCACGAGAAAAGAATGACATGCAGTTGATATAGCTGATCTAAGATTTGTAGTAAAAAGTAAATGAAAAATCTTTAAAATTCAACAGTAACAATAAGACAAACAG
>NW_006476153.1:0-327 GCF_000325575.1 Pteropus alecto | reverse complement strand
ATGTTTAGTTTTGTAAGAACCTGCCAAACTGTCTTTCAAAGTAGCTGTATCATTTTGCATTCCTACCAACAATAAACAAGAGTTCTTGTTGCTCCATTTCCTCGTCAACATCTGGCGTTGTCAGTGTTGTGAATTTTAGTCACTTTGATAGGTGTGTAGTGGTATCTCATAGCTGTTTTAATTTGCAATTCTCTAGTGACGTATGATGTTGAACATGCTTTCATATACTTATTTGTCATCTCTATATCTTTGGTGAGGTGTCTGTTCAGATCTTTGCCTGTTTTTTAACAAAGTTGTTCATTTTCTTATTGTTGAGTTTTAAGAGTT
>NW_006476152.1:0-327 GCF_000325575.1 Pteropus alecto | reverse complement strand
CTAAAACTAACCCTAACCCTAAACCTAAACCTAATTCTAAGCCTTACCCTAAACTTAAACCTAACACTAACCCTAACACCTTATCCTAACCATAAACCTGACCTTAATGCTAAATTTAACTCTAAAACTAACCCTAAATCTAACCTTAGCCCTAACCCTAACCCTATCCTAACTCTAATTCTTACCTAACCCTAAATCTCACCCTCACCCTAACCCTAACCCTAACCCTCACTCTCAACTTAACCCTAACCTAACACTAAAACTCACTTTCACCCTCACTCTAACCCTAATTCTAAACCTAACCCTAATTCATGCGTTAAACTAACT
>NW_006476151.1:0-327 GCF_000325575.1 Pteropus alecto | reverse complement strand
GGGGCCAGGGGCGCTCTGAAGTTTGAGAACTATGGCGGGGCGGTGGCGGGGGGAGGCTGGCCTCAAGAGAGACAAGTCCAGCGCATCTGTCGCAGCGTGCTTTCTATCTCTGAGGTGCCCTGGTGGGTGTCGGGTGTCTGACCATGGAGGCTCAGACCTTGAATTTAGATTCTATACGAAGTCGGTAATCGCCATAGAAAATTTAGAATTACGAAGACGGGCTCAGTAGAATGTGGCTATGTTCACAGTTCCATGTGACGTGGGGACCGGGGAACACCACAGGAGATCAGGATAGAATTAAAGGTACAGGCATGCCTCGTTTTCAGA
>NW_006476150.1:0-327 GCF_000325575.1 Pteropus alecto | reverse complement strand
TCAGAATTCAATTTCTCATGTCTCTCTACCACTTTTAAATAAAGAAAGCAATAAACAAGTCCAAAATGAAAAGGCAAGTCATTAGGAATGCCAATATACCTCCTTATTAACTCCCATAATCTCTATTCATTATCATCTATATCTAAGTGGATGTCTGCAATTTCAAAACTTTGGGATTTTATTGTTTAAAGTGTAGAACATTCTGGGTACCTGAGTCCTTTGACTATGATGTACTATTCAGAAAGTGCAGAAAAGTAACATGGAAAGGAAAGAAGAGGAGAGTAAAGGAAGAGGAGGAGATAGATGGGGAGGGGAGAGGAGAGGAGA
>NW_006476149.1:0-327 GCF_000325575.1 Pteropus alecto | reverse complement strand
TAGGAGCACTGGTCCCTGGTGCCACAAAGGTTGGGACCACTGGGCTAGAGGACACAGCTGGGGCCAGGTGAAGTCAGTGCTGCAGCCAAGACTGAGGGGTGGGGCAAGAGGGGCCACCTCGCCACCCAGTCCCAAAGTGTCCCAAGGCTGAGGGAGTTAGCGGGGCAGGTGGCTTAGGGTCAGCTCTGGCAATGAGTGGACGCTCGGACGACTGTGGCCTATGCATTGTCACATTGATCCCATGCAGCCCAGGAGGTGACAGAGGGGAACAGCTCCCCCAGGGGTAGGAGAACAGTGTGCAAAGGGCTACAGGAGGGTGAGATGCTC
>NW_006476148.1:0-327 GCF_000325575.1 Pteropus alecto | reverse complement strand
CTGGGAAGAGAAGTCCCCACAACTTCTGGCTGTGACAACCAGCAAAAATTATGGCTGAGTAAGAAGGAGGGCTGGTGGAATCCCAGGCTCAACTACAACAGGAATTAGCAGAAGCCATTGTTTCTTTATTGAGCCGTCAACCACCTAGCCTGCAAGTGCAGGTGGGCACCATACTGAGTTTCCATTAACCTGGCTAATACCATTCACCCTGCCCTTATTATTTCCTAAGAACTTGACCCACCCAACTTGCAAGCACACCCAAGCCACTTCCAGTGGCTTATCTAAGTAAACAGCCTGTCTTGGCTCATGCCACAGACTTTCCTAAAA
>NW_006476147.1:0-327 GCF_000325575.1 Pteropus alecto | reverse complement strand
GAGATCGGCACCAAGCCTGGAAGTCCTATAAGAAAGTAGTTGGCAGCCACAGGCCCACAACGTCTAGACCGACCAAATGGTAAAAAAGTTCAGACTGAAGACATAGGCCTGAAAAACTCATCCTGGCCAGGTACCAGAAACTCTTGGGTTGACATTGACCCACGGAACGATGATGTCATCTCCTAGGAGTAGGAAATATGGACGACTCGGTTCACGGCACCAAGACAGTCCTACCTTTAAAATGTTTATGATAGAAATTTGGGTCAATGAAACCAATTTTCTGTTATCCTAAGAGTCCACTCAGCACAAACTGGTACCAGGGCACCA
>NW_006476146.1:0-327 GCF_000325575.1 Pteropus alecto | reverse complement strand
CCATTATTTTAAACGTTACCAGCATATCATCAGCTGGAATCCACAATTCCTGTTCTTGACCTCTGGTTTGAAAGTCACTTTATGTAGTAGTGACTTTGCTTTGACTCTAGCCTTGTGCTGATGCACTGTCATTTCCAATAAGTCTCTGTCTTCCCTGGCAAAACATATAGGCAGGGTGGGTTTGAGAAGTTCTGGTATTTTCTAAGTATATGCCTGCTTAGATCTCTAGTTTTAAACTTGTTTAGAATGATGTAGCAGAGGACTCTGGAAGTGAATTCTAGTATGTCTGAATCATGGACTGCTAGAAGGAGGGATAAACTGCTCTCT
>NW_006476145.1:0-327 GCF_000325575.1 Pteropus alecto | reverse complement strand
ATGAGGTTAACTCATTTTCTAGACTCTCTAGGTTTATTTTATTCAACAAACTTTTGACATTTTAAGTTATCATTTCTTCTGATGGATCTTCAGCTCCACTCTCTTTTTCTGGGACTCTGACACCGTGTGGAATTTTGGAACTTTTGTTATTTTCCTAAAATTCTCTGACTAAGGAACTGTTTGTTTTTGTTGTGTGTTGTTTTGTTTCAGTCTATTACCTGCCTCCTGCTGAGATTGGGTGAATTCTACTGATCAGTCCAGAAGTACAATGACGATAACTTCTGTAATCTCCACTCTACTTTTCAACCCGTCCGGGAATGTTTCAAA
>NW_006476144.1:0-326 GCF_000325575.1 Pteropus alecto | reverse complement strand
ATTAGTCTGAATTAGTGAAGTTTAGTATAGTATTTCAATTCTGAACAATCTGATGTTCCAGAAAGGTCATAACAGAAACAATTCAAATTCTACCTAAGTGCTTGCTCTAAGCCAAGAATTATATTTGGCATTCTCTCATATTTACTCTGAAGACTCTAGTTATTATATTTTTAATATATAATTTTAATGATTAAACCTGACTGGTGCCTATAAAAAATAATTCACTCTACCAGTGTAAAAAGAGCCACATATTCTGGGTTTCTGAGAATAACGTATCTCTGTTAGAAGTGGTAGAAAGAGCTACAGAAAATAAAAATAACATGGAA
>NW_006476143.1:0-327 GCF_000325575.1 Pteropus alecto | reverse complement strand
TGCTCACAGCCTCCGCCTCCCTCACCCGCGCATGGCCCCCCCAGCACAGCCCCGCACACACATACACACAGCACCCCCAGCACAGCCTCCTCCTCCCAGCACAGCCGCCGCCCCCAGGACTCAGGGGCCAGGGCTGTTTGGGGGTTTCTGGCTCACCGCACGTGGCCCCCCGCCTGCAGTGCTGGGTGGTAGAGGAAGGGCCAGGAAGGTCCCTCAGGCCCAAGTCACACCCCAACGGCCCCTCGATCGTGCCCCGTTAAAGCGCGGAACCCGACTATGTGCACGCCGTACCCCATCGTTGCTCCTGCGGGGCCTGGTGTGTGGGGT
>NW_006476142.1:0-327 GCF_000325575.1 Pteropus alecto | reverse complement strand
CAGTGAATAAGGGGGAGGAGCCAGGGCACCCCTTGGGGAGATAAGGTGGCCCAAGGGAGCACGTGACAAGGAGGTGTCCTGCGGCCGAGGCTCCCTTGTCCAGCGCACTGGCTGGAATGTCCCAGGAAAAGCTGGATTAACTATTTAAGTCAGAGTCATGCACTCTGAAGCTTATGAGCGTCCCTGACTGCAGGGGGCAGTAGAGGCCCCAAGTGCGAGGTCCCAAGGCCACCCGTGGCCTCTTCCTTTGGATGTGGCCACCCCCAGGGCCAGCACGCCACCAGCTGTGGGTGACATTTCGGCATTGGGCGGTGCACCTGTGGGCAC
>NW_006476141.1:0-327 GCF_000325575.1 Pteropus alecto | reverse complement strand
GCTCCGTCGTCATCACCGGAACTGAGGGAGAAGCACGAAAAACATTCTGTCTTTGAGTGAAACTTCGGAAAGCAGCTGTGTCCTGACTCTTAGACCCGTGCATGGCTTCACGCAGCCGCCACCTGCATCTCCGGCATGGCCATGGTCCATCGTCCTCGATAAGTGGGAGCTCCGTCGCTTCTCTCGTTCCGACATCTGCTTCCCACACGTCACAGCACAGAACGTGCTCAGTCGATGCGACCTCCGCACTCCAATGAGTTAGCGGACGATCAGAGGAACGAGCGACTTTACATCTCACCTGTACGGTCCCCTGCGTGCGTCACACCT
>NW_006476140.1:0-327 GCF_000325575.1 Pteropus alecto | reverse complement strand
ACCCAAAGGAGTTGAAAACATGTCCACACAAAAACTTGCACATGGATGTTTATAGAAGCTTTATTTATAATTGCCAAAAGTTGAAAGCAACCAAGATATCTTTCAGTAGGTGAACTGATAAATAAACTATGATTTATTTATCAGTTATTAGACACTGCAGTGTTATTCAGAGCTAAAAGGAAATGAGACATCAAGCCATGAAAGGACATGGAAGAACCATAAATGCATATTACTAGTGAAAAAAATCCAATCTGAGAAAGCTACGTATTGTACAAATCCAACTATGTGACACTCTAGAAAAGGCAAAACTATGAAGACAGTAAAAAG
>NW_006476139.1:0-327 GCF_000325575.1 Pteropus alecto | reverse complement strand
TCCCTTGATGAGTGGCGGTGGCCGCCCATACAGGATCTCATAGGGGGAGAGCCCAGTCTTCTCGGCTGGGGCCGACCTGATTCTTAATATTCCCATGGGGAGGACTTTGTCCCCAAGAAGATGCGTCTCCTGACATAGTTTTCCCAACTGAGTCTTAAAGATCCCGTTCATGTGTTCCACCTGTCCTGAACTCTGTGGTTGGTAGGCGGTACGCGATTTCCGTCTAATATTTAAATTCTTGGCTAGAAGCTACACTGTTTCTGCTACAAAGGCTAGTCCGTTATGTGAGCTGATGGTAATTGGTAGCAGTCTGGCTACTTCTCGGGC
>NW_006476138.1:0-324 GCF_000325575.1 Pteropus alecto | reverse complement strand
GAGGGAGAGCGGGGGAGGGAGAGAGGGAGAGGAAGGAGAGGGCACGAGCTACTGGGCGTCTTGATGGGACAGTTTGGGGAGGGGGGCCGTCCTCTCCTCCATTCCCCGATATGCTCCCAAGTCCTCTGGAGTCAGACAGCTCTGGCTTTGTGACAGTAAGAACGAGTGCCTCGTAAGACGGTTGTGAGAGTAACATGGGACACTGCATAGAGTGTACCGTGAATGCTCCTTCAACGGCAGCTAATTTGATCCACTCATTCTTCTATGCACTCATTCAAAGGTAACTTATTTACTGGGCATCTTATGTGTGCTTGGGAATCTTCT
>NW_006476137.1:0-327 GCF_000325575.1 Pteropus alecto | reverse complement strand
ATCTAACAACTTCACCCTCATTATGACATTAGTTATATAATAGCATTTACCACTGCAGAAATGAATTGTCTGAGTAATTTATAGCAGAGTAGATATGAAAAAAACAAATCTCAAATTTCTACAATAATATTTATCCTGATTAATTAATATGATCTTTGCCACTACATCATTTTTTAAAGATGTGTAATTTCTTCTTTCATTTGGCAAAGACAAATTAAAACCTTCCTCTGGTCCCGCTTCCCTCTTACCTTTCCTTTGTTCTAATTTTCAGCAAAACTCCAGGGAAGAGTTGCTGCAGTCTCTATGCCGGCTTGCTCTGGCAGAATC
>NW_006476136.1:0-327 GCF_000325575.1 Pteropus alecto | reverse complement strand
TAAGTTATTTGTACCTCTCCTAAGCCATGATCAGCATGACTGCAACCTTAGTCTTAGCTTCTTACAGAAAGAAGGGGAGATACCTAGTAGTCACTGATTTATAGCGATTCCGGACTTCTGCTGGGAAGGGGCCGTGGAGACCAACTAAACGAGCAGGAAGAGAGTTTCTTGATTACCATCTTTGATTCATCTTTCTAGGAAGTCTATCAGTCACCAAGGTCTCTAGTTCTGTTCTCTGGGAGGGTCTTGCCCATCCTCCATGGCCACATTTAAAATAGATTCTAGGGAGGATGCTATAGAGTTGCCAGCAGTAGAGAAGGGAGGGCT
>NW_006476135.1:0-327 GCF_000325575.1 Pteropus alecto | reverse complement strand
TGTTGAGCAGACATCTGCTCTCCTCAGTGTCCTGTGAGTCGTCTTTCTGCCTTGAGACCCCAGCCCCCTTGGCTCCCGCTCCTTGGCTCAGGGTGGTAGTTAAGCCTCAATTACCTGACCGCCAGGGAGTCCCTTTGTTAAGAGGCTCCTGTACTTACGAAATCTGCTTTCCTCCTGTTAATCTGACTTACGGTGATGTAGTTATTAGACCAGCACAAGCCCGGAGAGGGAGAAGGGAGAAGTTTTCTACTCCTACAGTGTTCTGCCCCTCCTACGACTGCCCGACTGTGGGCGGTTTATTTTATTTCTTGGCAAGTCTGTTTTTTT
>NW_006476134.1:0-326 GCF_000325575.1 Pteropus alecto | reverse complement strand
AAAAAATTAACGTGGCTAATTCTCCAGATCTGTTGACAATTTCTTAGTCTTTTCTTATTTTTCATGATCTTGATAGTTTTTAAGAGTCCTGGTCAGATATTTTGTAGAAAATCCCTCAGTTTGGGTTGTCTGATGCTTTTCACATGATTAGACTGGGGTTATGGTTTTGGGGGACAAATATTGCAGAACTAGAGAGCCCTTATCATCCCATCGTATTAAGGATACATTATATCAACATTACTTATCACTGGTGGTATTAACCTTGATCACCTGAGTAAGGTGGTATCTGCCAAATTTTTCCATTGTAAGGTTACTATTTTTCCCTT
>NW_006476133.1:0-326 GCF_000325575.1 Pteropus alecto | reverse complement strand
AAAGGATACCTCAGAGAGAAACAAGGGCCTTATCTAGGTCAAGTTTAGCCTTGAAAAAATTATCAGGGTCAGTGACCCAATTTCTTAGGCCAGTAATCAGGACATATGATTTGAAAGTGATTAAGAATTCATTTACGAGGAAGCTCTCACGAAGAGAGAATATCTCATTGGACGCATTGTTTATTTATTTAACCCCCTTAATGGAGTAATACAATTAAATGAAATTAGAAGAATTCCATAAACTTCAGACTTATGGTCATCATGAACAAGCACAATCTCTCCATCAAGACTTTGGTTGATAGAGAAATAGGCCATTATATGATAGC
>NW_006476132.1:0-327 GCF_000325575.1 Pteropus alecto | reverse complement strand
CTGTATATAATAAATAACTGCCATTAATTAGTTTTTAGTTATAGATGTTCTAGAAGTTTATTAATGTGGCTATTAAAAACAAAGTTCAGCATGGTTTTTGTTTTTTTTTTTTTGATTCTCATAATTATTTTTTTCTTATGGACATTCTTGACATTACTGTGCCACTGCCATCTCCTAGGGTTTTTGGTCTCTTCAGTAGTGGACACAGGTTGCCCTTGAAACTTATCCTTGAAAAGCAAGGCCTTAGAAAGATCTTGGCCTTTGGAAGTGTTGAAGTGATGTGCCCTTCTCATTGTGTCATATCAGGTCATGATGTCAGTATGACTT
>NW_006476131.1:0-326 GCF_000325575.1 Pteropus alecto | reverse complement strand
CTGCCATTTTATAGATGAGAAAACTGAGACCCAGAGAAGTGAAATTGTTCACCAACATTCGCAGAGCTGAGAAGCGTGGCAGCTGGGATTTGAAAGTGAGTGTGATGCTCATGCTCCCGGAAAGTTTGGGAAAGGAGGAGTTTGGGCCTCTCTGGTTCCAGTGACTGTTGAATGGATCCTTTTCATTCAGCTTATAAGGGACTGTGGACACAGGGCCTCAGTGACTCAGGCTTTGCCCAATGTTTCAGGATTCCAAGATATTAAAAGATGAAGAAATGTGAAAACTGGATTATATAAAATAAACACACACACACACACACACACAC
>NW_006476130.1:0-326 GCF_000325575.1 Pteropus alecto | reverse complement strand
ATGGTCACTCTCCAGCCACCTTTCCTAATAGCCTCCTTTGTCCCATGCCCCCTGAGGACTGGCCACTGCACTGTCTCTCGGGCCTCTCTGCTACCCTGTCCCTTCTCTGCCTTCCCTTGGCTCACCAGGCCTTCCCAGAAATCTCCATTAGAATCAGGCAGCCCGGGCCCTGGCGGCCCTCAGTTCTTTCCCAGGCACCCTGCAGGATGCACAGTTGTTTAGGCAAAGGCCTCCCCACCAGGCCTGACCTGACTATGTGCCCTCCTTTCCTTCACTGGAGTCGGCCCTTCAGCTGGCCTCAGTGTGAGCCACGTGACTCGTGGAAC
>NW_006476129.1:0-326 GCF_000325575.1 Pteropus alecto | reverse complement strand
AAAAAAAAGACCCTTCTGTGAAACCATTAATTTAGAATCGAGCCACCTTAGAATAAGTATTTGGGCTTCAAATAACTCCACCTGTCACATGCTACAGCTTGCCTCATGAGGCAGGATCACCCAGTTATTAAGTGTATAGGCGCTTCTGGATCAGGCCGTCTGGGTTCACGTCCATAATTTGTCACATGCTCACACCACATGTGACCTTGGGCAGTTTATTCACACTCTGTGTGTCTCAGTGTTCTCGGTGTCTATGAATGGGACCCACCTAACAGGATCGTTGGGGTAATTAAATGAGTGTGAATGCGGGTAAAGAGCTAAGAACA
>NW_006476128.1:0-326 GCF_000325575.1 Pteropus alecto | reverse complement strand
GAAGGAAGGAAGGAAGGAAGGAAAGGGAGAGAGAGGGAAGGTAGAAAGGAGGGAGGGAGAAGGAAAGAAAAGGAAAGGAGTAGGCAGATGCTGCTTGGGAACAGAAAGATTGGGTGACCAGGTTATGGATCTTTTTAAAACCATTATCTGTGACCAGGTTCCTCTCTTTAGGATCATCCTGACTCTTTCTTGTTCAAATACCATCTGTACTTTCCATTGCTTCCAGGGTTAACATGGCATTCAGGTTTCTTCCTGGTCTAGTCTCACTTCACAGTGAGGCAGATTCTAGCTTAATACTAGATAACATTCAAACCAGGCCATTGGAG
>NW_006476127.1:0-326 GCF_000325575.1 Pteropus alecto | reverse complement strand
TGTCTATTGCTTATTTGCCATCCATATATCCTCTAAAGTGAAATAACCGTTCAATGTCTTTTGTCCAATTTCTAATTGGATTTTGTGTGTACGTGTATGTGTTTACTGTTGCATTTTGAGAGTTCTATGTCTATACTAAATATGAGTTCTTTCTCATATGTGGTTTGAAAATATTTTCTCCTATTTTAGATTACCTCTTTTATCACCTTAATGGATCTTTTAATTTTGATTAAGTAAAATTTATTTTTCTTTATTTTGCTTTTCTTTTCACATTTAAGAATTCTTTACCTTTACTTTGTAAATTACATAAATGTCTAACCATTATG
>NW_006476126.1:0-326 GCF_000325575.1 Pteropus alecto | reverse complement strand
GGGAGCTGCCGCCTGTGGAGCGGGGACCGAACCTCCGCCCGCGGAGCCTCCCCCGGGAGCAAGCAGCAGTGCGGCCGTGAGGTGTCAAAGGAAGATGACCGTGCACCCAAAGGCCCTGCACCAGCATGAGGAAGAAACGCAACACCTCGGACCGGAGGGCCCCAGGGCGCCGAGGTGATGGAGGGCGGGTCCGACAAAACGCTAAAGAATGAGGAAGGAGACTTCGTTACCCCAAAGCGGACCTGCTGGGGAACAGCAGGTTAACGAAACGTGCCTTTCTATTTGACCCCTGAGTAGATGAGCTCAAGGCTAGAATAAAGCCCAGT
>NW_006476125.1:0-326 GCF_000325575.1 Pteropus alecto | reverse complement strand
TTTCCCAAAGCTCTCCGCCAGGGGAAAGAGAAGCGTCCCCATCCCCACGTCCTCACCGGAGCAGGCATTAGGGACCTCGCGCGCTCTCGCCTGACGGGGTGTGAGCGCTCTCCCCCTGAGCTCTGCTTTCACATTTTCCTGATGTCCAGAGAGACCTCGTATCTTTTTATATTTTCTGTGCCTCCCGTTCTCCTCTGCTATACAACTAACTGTTGGCCGAATCTTTTGCACATTTTTCTGCGAGGCAGTTTGTCTTTCCCTCTCGCTTTATAAGAATTGTTAGATATTCTGGATTGTGATCCTTTCCCAGTTACATAAGTGGCAAA
>NW_006476124.1:0-326 GCF_000325575.1 Pteropus alecto | reverse complement strand
TTCTTTTCATTCTGAGTAAAAGCTGAGGACAGCCTTGTTTAAAATTTGGATTTTGATAGAAATGTAACTAAAACAAGAGGAGAAAGTTATTTGCTGACATAAGACTACAAGAAATCTAACCTCTAATTCTCATATATCAAAGTTATTATGCCAATTTAATGTCATCAACAAATGGACATTGTTAACTATTGTCAAAAATCCCTTATGGAGAATAAAAACTGAAATAGCATGGCCCTCTAGTGAAAACAGTTTTTACACTTAAAGTAACACTGAATGCACTCTTTAAAGTGGTTTCAATACCATTCCTTGAGAGTTCACTGATGAGA
>NW_006476123.1:0-326 GCF_000325575.1 Pteropus alecto | reverse complement strand
TCTCTTAAGCATCTTTACTTTTCTCGAGACAGATGCGGATCTGAAACCGTAGGGCGTGGCTAGGAAGCTGAATAGTTTGTGTGAAGCCCATAAATTCCGCAGAACCATATGACGTAAACCCCACGACCCTAACGTGCTGCGTAGACATCTGCCTGGCCTGCACCCTGTCTCATCGATGTCCCAGTACGGGTTGTCAGATTGTGTAAAGCCAGATGGCCTGCGTGTTTCGGTGTGCAGGCGTCTCAGTGCGTTTGAATAGAAAATACGTGTTTACCTGTTTTCTAAAAACCGTAGAATCTCCTTCCAGATTCGCGCATGGCCGCCAT
>NW_006476122.1:0-326 GCF_000325575.1 Pteropus alecto | reverse complement strand
GCAACCAAGATGTCTTTCAATAGGTGAATGGATAAGCAAACTGTGGTACAAAAACACACACACAGAATGATGGGCATATGTCAAAGTGCATAGGAGACAACTGAAAGAGCTGACCAGTACTCTTCAAAACTCTTAAGATTATCAAAAACAAGGAAACTACGAGAAACTGCCACGGCCAAGAGGAGTCTAAGGAGACGTGACAACTAAATCGAATGTGCTATCTTGAGTAGGATTCTGGAACAGGAAAAAGACAGGTAAAAATTAAGAATATCTGAATAAAGCATGGAATTCAGTTAATAATAATGGATCAGTACTGGTTCATTAAT
>NW_006476121.1:0-326 GCF_000325575.1 Pteropus alecto | reverse complement strand
AGGAATGAAAAGACTGAAATGACAGGCTGTCACACAATGCCATGTTTAGATGTACAGGTCACACTGCCTGCTGATGGAACGTTGCTGTTATAAAATTGAGGAACTGCCACCCAGGCTTGAAGTTCCTCTCTCTCCCAATCATTGATTCTGCTTGGGGGAAATCCAGAAAGCTTCATTGTGAGCCTATATTAGGAGGATAAAGTTCAGTCACTCGTTAAAAGGACAAAATAACAGCTCTATTTTCCTCATGCTCATCTAAGTCAGAAATGGATTTTGTGCCAACATTAGAAATCAGTTCTGATGATATGTGGAGGTTAAAATTCCCA
>NW_006476120.1:0-326 GCF_000325575.1 Pteropus alecto | reverse complement strand
GGATCTTGTGAGTATCATGCTAAGTGAAATAAGTCTGATGGAAAAGGATAAGAATTGTATAATTTCACTCATAAGTGGGATATAAAACAAAAATCAACAAATGAACAAACAAACAAAAAAACAAATATACAGACAGACAACAGAATGACTGTTAACAAGGGTGAAGGGAAGTGGGGAGAGGATGAAATGTGTAAAGGGGGTCAAATATATGGTGACAAAAAAAGGCTAGACTTCAGGTGGTGAACACACACAGAGTATACAGTCGTATTATAAAGTCTTAAACCTAAAATGTATATAATGTTATTAACAAATGTTATTCCTATAAA
>NW_006476119.1:0-326 GCF_000325575.1 Pteropus alecto | reverse complement strand
AGAAGAGAAGTGGGCATGTGTGGAGTGGGTGCCTGTGCCCCCGGGTGAGGGCTGAGGCCAGCGTGAAGGTTGAAAGGTATCATGGGAGACAGAGCGGTTGCCGGGAGAAACCCTGGGAATGGCGAGCGGTGCCACCTTCTCGGTCTGGAGAGTGAATTCGTCCGCTCTGGTGACTGTCCTATCCCCTTGCCCCTCATCTCACATGCTCTCCCGTCCCACTGGAATCCAACAAAGCAGGCACAGGTGAGACTGGAAGAGAGAGCAGACAGAAGTCGGCCACAGTCCTGCCCCTAACTCAGGGCTGACACGGGAACAGTGGAGCGTGA
>NW_006476118.1:0-326 GCF_000325575.1 Pteropus alecto | reverse complement strand
CTATATGATTTCACATATATGCAGAATCTAAGGAAAAAAGAACAAACAAATCAAAAACAGGTTAAAAAACATAGTGGACATTTATGTGATGGACACAGGGAAGGGATGTCGGGGGCTGGGAGAATGGGGTGAAATCGTTAAAGAAGTACACATTCATAGTTCCTAGATGGACATGGGCATGGGGAGCTCACAAAAGGAATGCATTTAGCATTAATACGTTCAATAGGTGGAGGGCCACGGGAGAGAGAGAGCAATGAACTATATAGATGAACTATATAGATGTCTAACCAGTGTACTGTGTACTTGACATTAATTTAAAAAATAAT
>NW_006476117.1:0-326 GCF_000325575.1 Pteropus alecto | reverse complement strand
TGTAGTCTCCGCAGTATGCAGCTACTGAATTCCTTGCTAGTTTTTTAAAATTTTAAGTTATAATTTCTTATTTTTAAACATGGGTCACTCCTGGGTCAGGGTAATTCAGTGATTGGCCAATGATCAGTCAGAAGATTGCTTAAATGCTTTGGCTATAGATGAGTCTTCCACTCCTTATAAAGGGTAATTGTGTGTGGAGGCACACCTTCAAACTTCCGGCAGTTAACGAAACAGCCTTAGCTTTCACATTCTATTTTTTCAGGTTCTCAGGGTCAGCCAGAGTGACTGCAACCTACATCTTTTTCTGTTTTGTTGTTGTTGTTGTT
>NW_006476116.1:0-325 GCF_000325575.1 Pteropus alecto | reverse complement strand
AGTTTCTGGTCCCAGAAAAATGAGACACTTGTGGAGATGACTTGAACCCAACCCGTAGCCCAGAGAAAAGGTCAGCAGACCTAACGACAGAAGCAGAGCCTCTCAGCTGAGTCCAGTCTAGGTAGGCCAATCCAGCGGGCCTGTTGATCTGTGAGCGTGAGAATAAAGGCTTGCTATTAGAAGTGACTGAGATTGAGGGGTGTTTGTTACAAAGCATTATCACTGTAAGAGCTGACAGAAGTGACGATAACGGTTAAAAAGAAAAATAAACCAGAATAAGGGACAGAAAATACCCATTGCCAGAAGGAGTAGTAATATTTTCTTT
>NW_006476115.1:0-326 GCF_000325575.1 Pteropus alecto | reverse complement strand
CGTGATTACTTAGAAAACAGTCTAATAAAAACCATGGGCTTGAACCAGCCTTTGAAAGGTAATTAAATACTCTAGTTCAGAAAATTAACCAAACAATCCATGTTTTCCCCTGAAGACTAATCTGTTTATTCTTCAATTCCAAATGTATACATTGTCTCTATAAATATCCCTTGTGTACCACAGCCAAAATAGAGACCATTTCTGGTAATACGTCCTTGTTTAAACCATCAGAGCTTAATTTTCCTCGTTTGAAATTATATGCAGGCATAATAATATGTAACTCAGGCTAATGTTTTGAGGAATAAGTTAAATTCTTGATTTAAAAT
>NW_006476114.1:0-326 GCF_000325575.1 Pteropus alecto | reverse complement strand
TTTTTTCTATTTACTTATCCTTAATTATATTTTTGAGTACTCATGGACTAAGGTTAAATTTCCCGAAAGTGATTTACAGCTAGTTAGACTAATTTCCATGATGCCCAATCAGAAGAGTAAATGACAGAATCCAAAGATCATGGTAGACAGAAGCTACTCTTCCACAAATGCAATTTAAGATGACTTACCATCACCTCCACTATTACTTTATTACTGAGTGTTCTCAAATAAACATTAACCTTTTTCTACTGAAAAGCGGGGAAACTATTCTGAAAGTCAAAGAATGAAGCCAAATTGTATGATTATCTTCCTTGACCTGGAATGGA
>NW_006476113.1:0-326 GCF_000325575.1 Pteropus alecto | reverse complement strand
TTGCAATGAGTTTTTCTCTCAAGAAGGCCCCTGAGTACCAGGAAGGACTGTGTCTCGTTCATCTCTGCCTAGAGGCCCGAGGACATAGAAGAGGTTCAAGGAAACCTCTTCTATGTTAAACGAACGATTCCCCGTAGTAGTTTCCTAGGGCTGCTGTAATAGACTACCGCAAACTGGGTGATGCGCAACGGAAATTTATTGCCTCACGGTTCCAAAGCCTAGAAATCTCAAACCAAGGTGTCAGTAGGGCCATCTCCTTCTGAAGACTCCGGGGAAGGATCTGTTCCCTACATCTCGCCCAGCTTCTAGTAGTTCCTTGGCTTGTG
>NW_006476112.1:0-326 GCF_000325575.1 Pteropus alecto | reverse complement strand
TGTTTTTCAGAATCTTTGGGATTCTCTTTGAAACTCACTTTAGCTTCACATAAAGGCAGTTTATGTTGGTTTTTCAATGTCTAGCCTTTAAAAATAGTGATCTCACCTTAGCTTTGGCCCTGTGTGCAGACGAGCTTGAGAGAGGCTGCAGAGCCCCCCACCCCCGCCCCGGCCCTGTTCCTGGTCACCCTTAGGTCTGACATTCCTGTAGGTTGAGGACATTTCATGGCTATGCTGAGGAAGACTTTCTGTTTTGCCGTCTTTATCGCAAATGGGTTTGGTCTAAAGTTGCATAATTAGATCCTGTCCCTTGTTCCATCTGCCGA
>NW_006476111.1:0-326 GCF_000325575.1 Pteropus alecto | reverse complement strand
GCCATGCGCCTCCTCCGGGCCTGTCCTGTGCTTTGATCCCCGGGGCGTCCGTGATGACCGTGCTCACTACGCTGCATCTTGGGCTGTGTTGGGCAGAAAGGAGGGAGGTGGTCTCCGTGCTGCGTGCTGAGGCGGCAGAGGCACAGGCAGGAGTAAACAGCTCTGCTGGGGACAGGGACACCAGTTACCTAGGTAGCGCAGAGTGTTCGAAATGTGAAGCCGCAGAGCGCCAGGGGCCTTCCCGGGGGACACAGGAAGCTTCGTGAGCAGGGCTGTGACATGAAGAAAGCAGTTCTTAGGGGACTTCGGCTAAGAAGGGGACGTTC
>NW_006476110.1:0-326 GCF_000325575.1 Pteropus alecto | reverse complement strand
AGCCCGCGCATCCCCCGCCCCAGGCCCCGCCCCATTCCCTTCCCCGCCTCGTCTCCTCCAGGACCTCGGATCTGGACGATTTCTAGAAACAGAGAAACCGAGAAAGCCGGGCGGCCCGGTCTCGGCCTTAGACCTTACAGGGGCGGGTGCCGATAGCTCCTGTGACACGGCGAACTGCGAGGACAGTATCAGGAATGGTACGTAAAACAAATTCAGGGACAGCTTTGAAATCTTGGTCACCTCTCTGGGCGTTTCTCGTAAGGGCTAGACGGTGGCGCCCATTTTCCCTGCGGCCCTGCTTTCTTTTGCACCCACTGTCTCCCTGG
>NW_006476109.1:0-326 GCF_000325575.1 Pteropus alecto | reverse complement strand
GTAGATGCTGACAGTTGCTGATCCACTTCCGGACCGATTTGGAAAGACTGTTTTCCCATGAACAGCTGTATGCCCCGCATTTGAGAATATGTCTGGAACTACTCTAGTTAAGATACATTTGTCACAGCAGGTATATTTTGGTTCAATAGGTTATTTTCGTAATCATGGGCCATTATTTGTCTGGATTTTGGAGAAACGAGACTGATGAATTAAATGGGCATATGATGTAGACCATGATGCCTGTGTCCTTCAGTTTGATGGAGGCGCTGATCTCTGTCACTTGTCCTGGGATGTGATAGGTTTTCTTCTCTAGAATTGTAATTGGA
>NW_006476108.1:0-326 GCF_000325575.1 Pteropus alecto | reverse complement strand
GACTTTTTTTCTCCATATACATATTAATTTAACTTGTCATGTTAAAAAACTGAAGCTGCTGGATATATTATATTGGAATTGCATTGATGCTATTGACAATTGAGTCTTCAAACCCATGAATATAACACAAACTTTGTAGTCATTTAGCTCTTTAATACTTATAAACTTTTGAAAATCTTATAAAATTTTATTTCTTTATATCTTTTAATAACTTTTATCCTGGATATATTTTTGTTACCTTTCCCACAGGCTTGCTGAAAATATATTTTATATTTGTAATTTTTACAAAGTAAATAAACAATGTTATATCTCACTTAAAATCAATA
>NW_006476107.1:0-326 GCF_000325575.1 Pteropus alecto | reverse complement strand
GGTTGACTTTATCCTTTGACCCTTAAATATGCCCTTTGATTCACAATTTGTTCAGTTTTCCTGTTTTTGTTTTCTTTTTAAAAAATCCACTTTATTAAGATAGAATACATAAACCATACAATTAAGCCATTTAGACTGCATGATTTCCTTGGTTTTGAATATATTCAATTTGAGAACACTGTCTTCATCCTAAAAAGAAACCCCATGCCCATTAGCAGTTATTTCCTGTTTCCCTCCATCCCCACCTCCAGCCCTGGGCAACCACTAATCCACTTTTGGTGTCTAGATATTCCTATTCTGGACATTTCACATAAATGGAATCATAT
>NW_006476106.1:0-326 GCF_000325575.1 Pteropus alecto | reverse complement strand
ATTTTTCATTTGTTTTGCCACAGTTTGGCTATGACGTGTCTAAGAGTGGCTCTCTTTGTTTTTATCTTACTAGAGGTAAACACCGAATTTTATACTGATTTTTCTCATCAAATTTGATAAGTTTTCAGCAATTATTGCTGAAATTTTTTTCTTCTATTTCTGAGACTCTCCATATATGCTGGTGAGTTTAATGATGCTACACAGATCTTTTTTCTACAAACACTTTTCTCTTTGTTTTTCAGCTTGCATAACTTCCATTAGCCTATCTTCATACTGACTCTTTCTTCTGGTATCTCAAATGTAATATTGAGCCTCTCTAATTTTTC
>NW_006476105.1:0-326 GCF_000325575.1 Pteropus alecto | reverse complement strand
ACATTTTCACCAGTGAATGCGCAAAGCATAACACGCACGAGCCGTTAACAGTAAATCAGCCCGGCCCCGGGAGGGGATTTGTAATATGGGCAAGAAGATTGTCTTTTGGGGTCGTGGGCGAAATCTCCAGACTATTAGGCATTGTTTGTTGAAATCTCTTCTTCCTCCAAGGATGTAAATTGTATTACAGCAGTAACGTGCGGACTGGGGAGGAAAAACAGCACGCATTTTCAGATCGATCTCTTCCGTGGTCGCCATCTCCGACGTGCATTAATTTCCTGCCAGGCCCACCCCCCGGTGCTAACTCTGGACGGCTAACTCTGCTG
>NW_006476104.1:0-326 GCF_000325575.1 Pteropus alecto | reverse complement strand
CCACCCTTTCCGTGCACGGGCGCTTCTGGGGAGGCAGGAGCCGCAGCCCAGGGACCCCGGGCGTCAGCACATGGGGGCTTTTGCAGGAGCGCGACCCAAGAACTTTTGCAAAACCGCGACCGAAGAACTTTTGCAAAACCGCGACCGAAGAACAACCCTATGTCCCCTACTTTCATCACGGGACTTTCCCCAAATTGACATTGTGCCCTTGAACTTCTCAGCGAGTTCTGCCTGCAAACCACCCACTTCCTTCCCAGTGAAGCTCTGGTGTCACTTGTCCCGCCACAGCTCCTGCCACCTTATTCCATAGTTCTATGGGGATCCAA
>NW_006476103.1:0-326 GCF_000325575.1 Pteropus alecto | reverse complement strand
ATTATGGTTAGGGGATCCAAGGAACATATGAGTCATAAGGTCACCAATGGAGATAAATTACGACAGCAATGACCAGCAACTTTTTGTTAGCTAGGGTTTGGCCCCAAACTGCAACGCTGAGCTCTTGGTATCCAGGGCCGCACTGCCTGCTCTGGGCGGGAAGTCTGAGTGTCTTCTCTAACTGCACACTCAGCCTACCATCCCCAGATCTAAAGGCTATTCCAGTCAGCACCCCCCAGCAGGGGAGGAGGGGATCCAGAGAGCCTGGGCTTGTGTTTGACCCTGCTGGCGAGTTCCCAGGCACGCCTCACAGAAAGCCATTTCCC
>NW_006476102.1:0-326 GCF_000325575.1 Pteropus alecto | reverse complement strand
CCCCTCCCCAGCTCAGGCGCGGCCAGGTGGCAGCTGCTCACCCACGGCCTCTGCGCGTGTCCTGCCGAGCCTTTTGCTGCCCACGCGCGGGCGTCTCTTCCTCCGTGTCGGGCGGCAGGCGTGTGACCTCCAGGCTGGAATGGGGCATCCGTGTCCTGTGCTTTAGCCCCATGACAGGGAAGCTGCCTCCCGCTCCAGCCCGGGACATTCACCGCCTCACCCTGCCCAGGACGAATGCAGCATGTTCTTTGCTGTGGCTTCGGGTTAAATGCGCCAATTAGCGACGGCACATGGCCCTATGTCCCCACTGCACACTGGGGGGCCAC
>NW_006476101.1:0-326 GCF_000325575.1 Pteropus alecto | reverse complement strand
CCTTGGGCCTCAGCAGCGAGGATGAAGAGCCACTTACCCACAGTTACCTTAGACTCTGCTTGGATCAAAACAGTCAGAGGTCCTGTGGGGACAGGACTGAGCCCGAGCAGAATCGAGCATTATTTGCTGAGTTTGCCTGACCTATTTCACTCAAGGCTCAAAATATTTCCAGGCTGACTCCCAACACTTGCTTTCCTCCTGGAAGAGAATTCTCTCTAACCGGCTCATTCTAGAGACAAATCTTTTTCCACTGGCTGTCGCTCCTCATCAAAGTAAATTCAGCATGTCCAGTGATGCCTAGATAGCCACCTGTCTCTCCTAAAGCC
>NW_006476100.1:0-326 GCF_000325575.1 Pteropus alecto | reverse complement strand
AGACACTTCTCCAAAGACATGAAAATGTCCAAGAAGCACGTGACTCTTCCAATAGGCACACGAGCACCTGCTCAACATCGTTCGCCACTGGGGAAATGCAAATTGAAACCACCACGAGATACCATTTCACACCAAGAGGATAGTTAGAATAGAAAAGCAGATAATAACAAGTGTTGGAAAGAATGCAGAGAAACGAGAACCCTCAAGCTCTCATGGTGGTATGATGACTTTGGAAAAGAGTCTAGCAGTTCTTTAAAAGCTTAAATACAGAGTTATCTACCATGGGACCCAGAAATTCCGCTCTTAGGACCACATTCAAAAGAAAA
>NW_006476099.1:0-326 GCF_000325575.1 Pteropus alecto | reverse complement strand
AAGAATTTAGAGTTAGTATTAGTGTTAGCATTATGGTTAGGGTTAGGTTTAACTTAGGATAATGGCTAGAGATTAGGTTGGGGATAGTTTTAAGTTTCGGATTAGTTTTAGTGTTAGGTTTAGAATTAGGATAGGTTTATCGTTATTTGTTTGTTTATGGTTAGGGATAGAGTTGGAGTTAGGGTTGGGTTATGGTTAGGGTTAGGTTTAGGGTTAGGATTAGAGATAGCATTACCATTACAGTTCAAGTAAGGTTGAGTTTAGGAATCGGTTTATGGTTAGGGTTAAGATTAGGTTTAACTTTTGGTTAGGGTTAAGTTTAGGTT
>NW_006476098.1:0-326 GCF_000325575.1 Pteropus alecto | reverse complement strand
CTATCACGTGTTAACAAGAAGCCTACCAATAAAGAAAACAGAACATCTAAAACCAGTACAAAAAATGCTACAGCTTTAAACACACCATAAAGAAAACTACTCATCATCAAACTTTTATGACATGTGTGAACACTTCACTTTCCAATTTTAAAACGCAAAAAAAGCAAAGGGAACACCTTAACACCAAAGAATAAAATACTCAAGTTCATAACAACGATACCTCTTTAACAACTCCAGCAATAATACACCCTATTTTTGTATTACCGAATGAAGACAGAAACCACTCAGACTGCGTCTTCTCCCTCTTAACCTTCCAAAGGAAGGAA
>NW_006476097.1:0-326 GCF_000325575.1 Pteropus alecto | reverse complement strand
TTCTCAAGAAGATTCTAATAAAATGCAATTGGAAACATATAAGCAACTCTACCTAGAGGAACTGAAAGTTAGAATGTCATTGGAAAGTAAACTAAATGTGTAAGTCAAAGCATGGAATCAGAGAAAATAAATTTAGCTCATAATTTGCCTCTAAAGCATAATTTTTAACGAACCAGGTTCACGAGATTAGTATAAAGTGAAAGCTAACTAAATATAATAATCTTGGAAAATTATGTCAGAAAACAAACTTGCCTTTAAATGTTAGTCCAGGACAGTTTGCATTTCTGCTCCATTTTTGTTTTGACATGACTATTTCCTCCCCTTTT